>NW_015506577.1:2278-6297 GCF_001515645.1 Sinocyclocheilus grahami
AGGTCTGTTAGTTTAGGAACGATGAGAACAGACAAAGGAGTGCAGCTTGTCTGTGTCTTTATAGTGAGTGTTGATGAGGAGGGGTCACTGAGATATATATATATATAAATAAAATAAGCGCACGCGCACTATAAAACACATGAATACAAACAGGTATTAAAAACCCAAAACCAGACACAAGCACCATAAAGACAGCACAACTGCACAAAAACATGAGCGCAGACACACAAGGGTCTAGAAACAAGAGTAATAATCAATTCATATTTCCAAGGGAAACTCTTTGAAGATTGTATGGAAAAAGCAATTGCCCATCCAATTCTCAGCAGGAATCCACCACTACCTCCCTTCCTGAGGCACCTCCTTAGGGAAGGAACACAGCAAGGTAGCTGCCAAGCACACTCTACCACAGGTTGGTTGGTTAAACGAGAATTGAGAACAGGACAAAATCTACCGTAAACTCCCACATAATGAGCAAAAGCCTGGTGATTGTAGGTCAGCACTGAGACCAGTGTGACATCATGCACAATACAAACAGCACAGATGCCAGATATAACAAACAGCAAACCAGGTACACTGGCACCATCCTGGAGAAACTTTGGACAGTTGGTTTACTGTGAAAGCACTCCACACTTGCAAATGGTCAAACCGTAAATAAAGGCTTTAAAGCTTGGCAATCAGGAGAAGACACTTATCTGGGTGAGTGCTGAAGTTGTCAGACAAATGAGCTGCCATCAGAGAACAGGACCGAAGGAAAACACCCAACTCGAAGCTGCACAACTGAAATGGGACACGTCGCAAATGTCAAGTTAAGGTTGCTAACTACATGAAATTCTAAAGCATTTTGCACAGAATGCGTATCCAACTATTAGAGAAAGAAATTGGTTATCCAACACTTCTCCGTTTCTGGTGAGATCCACAAGAAAGTTAGGGAACAGAGCAGACCGTATATAATAGTCTTATATACAGCCTCAGTTGATAGATGTGTACTGGTAGATTAAAATCTTCAAGTTAGATCTTAACCAGCTAAGGCTTCTGAATAAATATTAATGCTGTAAGGGCACAAGTCACTGACTAAGGACAAAGTTCAAAAATACATTTACAGAATAACCCTAATGACAAATTGCATATGTAAAAGGGCACAAAGGTGCATAAAAGGCAAACTGAAAGGGGCAAAATAAAACATGTAAATGCAAAAAGGTCAAAAGTCACTAAAGTGGCAGGCAAACAGGGGAAACAGTATAAAAAACAAGGGCATAGGCCGATGGGGCACAAATACCAAACAAAGCAGTATAAATACAAATGGCTTATGTACAAAGCTGATGTACCGTTGAAAACTGTACGAAAAAGAATTTGACTTGCACAAATGGGACTCAAATGCAAGACAAGGTATACAAGAGAAAGGCTTCAAACACAAGCAGCATAAATGTGGAGTCCCCATAAAATCTGTTAAAACATTTGAGACTAGCAGGACAATACAACAATTTAATTTGAAACTTGGAAAAGTGTAAATAGTTCAAGTTTGATTTCTGTTGTAACCCGACAAATGAAACCTAAACCGTTACACTGCAAGTTTTTGGTTTTACATGTCAAATCCTTGGAAATGGCAGAGAGAGATTGTACACAACCACTAGACTTTAGTCAAAAGACTTCCCATTGGAACTGCATGACGTGCAAATCTGATTGCCAGGTTGGATGCTGCATTTTCTTTACCGAAGAGAATTTAAAAGGATCATGAAATTACATGACACATAACCGGAACAAATGGAGTTTGTTCAACAAGAGTTGAGATTGCGATGTACAAACGTGAAACCCAAAAGCC
This sequence comes from Sinocyclocheilus grahami, assembly GCF_001515645.1. NCBI lineage: Eukaryota > Metazoa > Chordata > Actinopteri > Cypriniformes > Cyprinidae > Sinocyclocheilus > Sinocyclocheilus grahami. The sequence continues at coordinate 4,098 of NW_015506577.1, forward strand.
GTGCAAATAACCCATTTGTATAAAGAGATTTAAATGGTTTGAAACTGGACACTTCTTACAACTTAAGGTAAATGTCTATAACATTTTGAAACAAGTAGTTTTTAAAAATACTGAATCATGGACAAAGCATATGATTCTGCGGTCTCAAATTGGCCACTAAGGGGCAGTCAAGCGGATGCATCAAAAACAAGACCCGTATATACATATAAAATAGTAGAGTCTGAACAGACTCAATTTGAGAGCCAAAAAGTGCTCAAATTGCCAGTCAAATTAAAGAAAGACATTCAAAAATGCGTAAAGCAGAGGGGAAAAAAATAAATAAATAAATAAAAAAATAAAAAAAAAACTGTAAACCAAAACCATTCAAGAGCTTTAGCTGGATGAGGAAAAGGAGAATGATTGGCAAGACTTTGATTGAAGCCATTGAACTGAACATGTAAGATGAAAATGCTGTAAAATAACGGGACACTGAACTGGGCGACTGTCTCTTAACTTTTGTTGAAAGAACCATGCTTTGAATTCCTTTCAAATTTAAGGATCAAGCACAAATCAAATTTAGTTTATAAACGAACACTGCTCACGTGCCCTTGCGTAAAACATTTTAAGGACGAAGACTGCAAGAAGAGAGACTGCAGATTCAAAAGAACAGCTGCTGATCCATAGTGTAGGCTAAAAGTTGCTAAGGGAGTACATGTGACATTGACACCAATGACCACAAATAGAATGACCTATAAAAAGGAAATTACATTAATTAGAAATATTAAATGGCATGATATTCTATATAAACAACAAATACAATATAAATTGAACAAATACAATGGCTGCTGTTTTATTAAATTACCTGCCACATCTGTTGAGGTTGAAACGGACATGGAAGGAACAGCAGGATCAGTGGATGTAGGTGCTGGTAAGTGCTCCTCACCTGCAGAGGATGGAACTAATGAAAGATGAAAATTAAAATTATAAAAGTTACCAATATTACGTCATATTAGAAGGTAACGCAACAGTTATATATTTAAAATAAATAAAAACTGTCACGCAAGGCATGGGTTACCCATATAACTATTGATTGTTGAAAACTCACCTGCTGTATCATCAGCTGTAGCACTAGCGGCATGGATTGTGCCCCACCTCCAAAATCGCTCCTAGGGGATGTTCATAAGAATATAGTTAATTGAACAATGTTATTGTAACAACAAATGAAACACAGCAAGCCGTCTGTACACACACAATCTTAAAATGTATAGCCAAGTAAGGTACTATGATATCGGAATAGAAGTGAGGCGACCATACTCAGAATTTGTTCTCATGGCTTAACCCATCCAAGTGCACACACACACACACACACAGTAGTGAACACGCACCATGAAAACACACCCAGAGCAGTAGACGGCCATATTGCTGCAGTGCCCGAAGAGCAGTTGGGGGTTCGGTGCCTTACTCAAGGGTCTCACCTCAGTCGTGGTATTGAGGGTGGAAGAGAGTGCTGGTTATTCACTTCACCCACCGACAATTCCTGCCGGACATGACAAACCCACAACCTCCTGGTTACATCTGCCTAAGAGCATAGGCAGATGTGGGAAAAAAAACAAAAAAACAAAGTGGTATAAATACTAATGGTTTATGTACAAAGCTGATGTGCGGTGTAAAACTACACAAATTTGAATTGCACAAATAGGACACAAATACAAGGCAAACAAGATGAACGTTTAAAACAAAAACAGGAGGAGTAAGAAACGCAACAAATGTTGAGTCTCCATAAAAATTGAGAAAATGTTTGACACCAATGATCAACCCTCCAAGAGCTTTGAAATCTGGAGAAATGATTCTCATCGAGGCAAGGTGTTTAAGTTGCTAATGACAAGTGGGTTGCCCAAAAAAAATAAAATAAAAAGCACCAATCCAAAACTCAGTATCTGCTCCAATACTGCCATTTTATGCTGGATCAGGTATCGGTCAGATGAGATCAATCCAAATCCAATATTATGGGTGTACGGTTTTGTTATTGTTAAGACCCACGAAAGGCACAAAAACACCATAAAGATTATGCACTGTTTTCCAAGTGTTCTGAAGCCGACCCATAGTTTAATTTGAGATACAGATGAATATTCAAGTTGTTAAATTCAACTTCACAAACTCTTCTCTCCGCTGTGGCGGTTATCTTCCATTCAGGATTCAAACTGTGCGTCACGCTTTGTTA
>NW_015506577.1:8771-12412 GCF_001515645.1 Sinocyclocheilus grahami
GTCACGCAAGGCATGGGTTACCCATATAACTATTGATTGTTGAAAACTCACCTGCTGTATCATCAGCTGTAGCACTAGCGGCATGGATTGTGCCCCACCTCCAAAATCGCTCCTAGGGGATGTTCATAAGAATATAGTTAATTGAACAATGTTATTGTAACAACAAATGAAACACAGCAAGCCGTCTGTACACACACAATCTTAAAATGTATAGCCAAGTAAGGTACTATGATATCGGAATAGAAGTGAGGCGACCATACTCAGAATTTGTTCTCTGCGTTTAACCCATCCACACACACACACACACAGTAGTGAACACGCACCATGAAAACACACCCAGAGCAGTAGACGGCCATATTGCTGCAGTGCCCGAAGAGCAGTTGGGGGTTCGGTGCCTTACTCAAGGGTCTCACCTCAGTCGTGGTATTGAGGGTGGAAGAGAGTGCTGGTTATTCACTTCACCCACCGACAATTCCTGCCGGACATGACAAACCCACAACCTCCTGGTTACATCTGCCTAAGAGCATAGGCAGATGTGGGAAAAAAAACAAAAAAACAAAGTGGTATAAATACTAATGGTTTATGTACAAAGCTGATGTGCGGTGTAAAACTACACAAATTTGAATTGCACAAATAGGACACAAATACAAGGCAAACAAGATGAACGTTTAAAACAAAAACAGGAGGAGTAAGAAACGCAACAAATGTTGAGTCTCCATAAAAATTGAGAAAATGTTTGACACCAATGATCAACCCTCCAAGAGCTTTGAAATCTGGAGAAATGATTCTCATCGAGGCAAGGTGTTTAAGTTGCTAATGACAAGTGGGTTGCCCAAAAAAAATAAAATAAAAAGCACCAATCCAAAACTCAGTATCTGCTCCAATACTGCCATTTTATGCTGGATCAGGTATCGGTCAGATGAGATCAATCCAAATCCAATATTATGGGTGTACGGTTTTGTTATTGTTAAGACCCACGAAAGGCACAAAAACACCATAAAGATTATGCACTGTTTTCCAAGTGTTCTGAAGCCGACCCATAGTTTAATTTGAGATACAGATGAATATTCAAGTTGTTAAATTCAACTTCACAAACTCTTCTCTCCGCTGTGGCGGTTATCTTCCATTCAGGATTCAAACTGTGCGTCACGCTTTGTTACGACTGTCAAGATGATGAAACACCCCAAAAAAATTCAATGTTCCTATTATTATTCTTGATCTGTAAAAAAAGGTCAATGGTTTTACATTAAAAGTACTTGATCTTGCTGGAGTTTATTGCGGTTTCTAAATCAGGTTACTTACTACCATAATGTCCGTTAGATCACAACTAGAGTAGACCGCACTACGAATTATTCACATGCACAGTAGCTGAAATTTAAAACCATTAAAAAATAAACTCAAACTAATCGCACAGATATAATACACAGCATAGAAAAGTACAAAGCACAAAGGGAAGAGCTATTGGTGTGTAGAGTGCTGCACACTGGGACTCCATGTTGCTTCAAGTGCATCATTCTGCACACTGGATGTTATTTTGTGCAGGTAGTCAGTTTGTGCCACTCGGTATTGGAGCCTTTCGTATTAAAATACTTTTGCGCAATGAAAGCTGAATAGGCTCTCTTGTTCGGTCCTATTATATGTTGCTGCCTCATTACTGTGCTGTATATTTAAATTTCTCACTCCCGCACAGGCACAACAAGCTCAAGTTAATGTTAACTAGGAGACTTTTGCATAGTTTGTTTCCAGTTTTTAAAGATTAGGAAACGTTACACCAAACCTCCAAGTTTCAGATGAGAGATCCGAAAGTAAACTTGCAACAAGAGTCTCTGTAATGTCCAAGGCAAGTTGATTCTAGCTATGGATGCTAGCATGAGGACTCAAATTGACAAAAAGCTATAAAACAAAAGGTGTAAGACATGTACAGAAGAAAAACTGATTAATAGAGCTGCATCACTTCCTGCACCTGAAGTAGAAGTAGGCGACAATCAGGAATGTGCCGAAAGCACATTAGAGTAGTAAAAGAGTAATATAGATAGCCTTATCCACAACCTTGTTTTGACTGGTCAAGATAGATTCAGATCTATAGAAGTTAAGTCTCAACAGAAGGCTGAAGTTTCTGCATTAGAGCTGATGCTGTAAGCAAAATCACTGATAGAGTTGTAAAGTCAAATTCCATAGCACAAGATACAGAACAATGGTTGCAAAGAATGCATACGCAAAACAAACATTCCTAGTCCTGTGACAAACTGATCCAGAGCAAGGAGCATAAGAATCTGGATAATTCGGTTAGAGCTGCATCACTTCCTGCACCTGAAGTAGAAGTAGGCGACAATCAGGAATGTGCCGAAAGCACATTAGAGTAGTAAAAGAGTAATATAGATAGCCTTATCCACACCCTTGTTTTGACTGGTCAAGATAGATTCAGATCTATAGAAGTTAAGTCTCAACAGAAGGCTGAAGTTTCTGCATTAGAGCTGATGCTGTAAGCAAAATCACTGATAGAGTTGTAGAGTCAAATTCCATAGCACAAGATACAGAACAATGGTTGCAAGAATACATTACGCAAAACAAACATTCCTAGTCCTGTGACAAACTGATCTTAAAAACTGAAGTTAAGACCTTAAAGTTCTACAAATAAACCATAAATAGGAGAAAGTGAATTTTAAAAATTAATGTGACTGGAAAAAAAAGTGGGCCATTACCAAAGTCACTGAACAAAAGTGACATACACAAAAAAAAAAAAAAAAAAAAAAAAAAAAAAAAAAAAAAAGACAAGTCGCAAGCATAAAAGTCCACAACAAGGGAGGGGGAGGAAAACCATCTAGAAAAGGGGTCCAAAGAGCACAAGAGAGGGAAAAGGGAAAAAAAAAAAACAGGGACAACATAAAACATACGATGGGACTCATAAGAGTCATAAGTATCACAAAGAGCATTTTTGCATATTGAAAGTGGTTTTTGTAGGTTTATGCACGTATATTTCAAGTTATACTGCGTCACATGACTTAGTCAATTTCATATTTAGAACAGTCTTTAGGGTTTAATATGGTCTTTTAACAGTTCCTTAACCATATTTAATTTGAAGCTTGGAAAAGTGTAAGAGTGTTCAAGTTTGATTTCGGTTGTAACCTGACATTGTTACACTGCCATTTCCAGGGGTTGGGCACAAAGGATTTGACAAAACCATAAATAAAAACCATAAAGATTGTAGAAAACCACTACACTTTAGTCAAAAGACTTTACATTGGAATTGCATGAAGTGTAAATTGGATGGACAGATTTGATGCTAAATAACCCTAAATTGGCCACAAGAGGGCAGTCAAGTGGATGCATAAAGCACAAGAGGAGCCTCTGAACAGACACCATTTGAGAAAGCCAAATATGACTCAAATGAAAGAAATTGACAACTCAAATGTTGAAAGCACACAAATTAGTTCTTATAACACTCAATGTAAACGAAAACATTCAAGAGCTTTGACTGGATGAAGAATTAGAATGATTGGCATCTGGTTTGAGGCCAAATGGAAGAGGATGGGAGGGGAAAGAAAAAAAAAAGCTATAGAACCTGCAAGATGAAAATGCTGCAAAATACGAGGACACTGAACCGGCTGGCAGCTTAGTAGTCCTTTCTTAAATCGGGGGGG
>NW_015506577.1:13290-28290 GCF_001515645.1 Sinocyclocheilus grahami
GGAGAAAGCAGAGCAAGGACATCTGGATAATTACTGTCACATAAGCAACCAGTTCAACTTCAATTCTACAAATGAAAAGGGCTGAGAAAGCCATTGTTGACCAAACCTGTTGGCTAACCCCAACTTGACAAAACCGCTTGCGTTGTACGCATGTTCAGTTAAGAGAACCATGAATTCCAGTTTCAAATTTAAGGATCAAGCACATAATTAAGTTTATAAACTAAATGTTTCACGCAAAAAGGCACTTGAGCAAAGATTGCAAAAAGACAAGAATGTTCCAAAATACACATTCAAAAAGGACCGTTCCACATCCAGCAGTTGCGAGAACAAAACTAGCACAAGAACTACTAGTTCAATAGATCATAAACCATGTGGGTACACTGGAGCCAAAAACAGTGAATGCATTCTTGCTATAGTTCCAGTCAGGGACAGCCCAAGCCTTTATTGGGCCCAAAGCAGAATTTTATTTGGGAACCTCTGTGCCACCAATATGATTGACTACAGTCAATGCTTGATTAGTCACACTATAAATCCAAGAAACATTATCAATTTTATTTGTTGTAGCCTTGTTGCTTACATCCCAATGTCTGCCTGGCATTTTACCTTTCAACGGTTTTTAATTGTAACCGCAACAAACCCACAAGAGTGGTCAGCTGTTAATTTGCACTTTAACATTCAACGTCTTACAGTAAGTGGGAGATAACTTATCTAAAACTAGCCAAGTAATGTTGTATTATATATTAAGATGTCAAAGGCTATATACAGATGTTTAATGAATCAAGAACTTTCCTAAAAGACATACTACCTAGACTGTTTATTAACTGCCAGCTAACATGAGCTCACAACATAGCCTTTAGATACTTGAAATCTTAACACACCTTTACCTTGCCACTTTTCTTTTTCTTTCCCCTTCTCTGAACCAGAAGGATTTCCTTTGACGTTTTGTTGCAATGCGGCAGTCTCTTCAAAAATCACCTTCAATAATCAGTCCGACTGTGTTTGCGCCCTGCTACAGCCCATTAGTATATTTTCTGATTTAATAGTGTTTGTATACTTACCCTCAACCATTTGTCCATTTAAAAAAAAAAAAAAAAAAAGTGCTCTTAGGTGTCCCCTAGTGGCCACAGGGGCCATAAGCAGATGCTTAGTTTTGTGCCAAAGCAGCTGTAATCTTGTGTGAAGTTGAAACCATTATAAAAATGATGATTACTAAACTATCAAATGACCCAAACGACTTGGAGCCTCTGACTAAAAATCATCTACTGATGAAATAACCAACAATCAAGCCACCAGGAGTTTGTGAAAGAGAAGTGTTATTCAGGTGGAAGCAAAAATTAAACCTGGCACAACTCACACTTTATTGCAAGCACAAGACAGTTTTACACAATGCGCTAAATTTCTATTAAGTTTTCTAAAGAAACTGTTTAAGAAACTCTTCAGACATGTGAACAAGACAATGGTTGTGCTTCCAGACAGTTATGGGGCCAGGGTATTACAGCCTTAAGTAACGAAAGCAGCATTTCTGAATATGGAACAGGTTTGTATATTGAATTATAACGCATTACTTTCAGTCAATTTCCTACGTAATATGCACACACACACGTAACATTTTTAATAAGTAATATTTTTGAAGGGGTTTGGTATTAGACGGTCTTTTGATGCTTCCTTAAAACAATTTAATTTAAAGCTTGGAAAAGTTTGAATAGCTCTTAAGTATGAATTGTTGTAACCTTGACAAACGAAAAATAAACTGCTACAACAAGTTTATGGTTTTACATGTTCCTTACATCCATCCCCTATGGACTGCCATAGAATGAACGAGATCCATTTACCTGACCGTCATAAACACAAGTACATGGGGAAATAAAAAAGGTAAATGAGCATTATATCAAAGTGTTAAAAAAAAAAAAAAAACACTAGGTTTGGGGTACACCATCTCAGATATCGGCGCTTGCGGTTTTGGAAATGAACTAGTAGACTAAACAGGTTCTGCTCCTCACCAAATTGGTTAATCCGAGGCTGGTGGGGAACATGGCTCAACCCAGTAAAGAAAATGGGCACAAATTGAGACAAGCCAAAGCTGACATTCTAACAATGGACAATTTCCTGAAGAATACTCCACATATCCATAGATCAAATGAGGCAAGAAGAGCTTATAATTAGGAATGAGACTTACCTAGATGAGTGCTGAAGTTGACAGTGACCAGGACTATTGGGGGGGAGGGGGGGTAAAAATCAAGGAACAGGACAGCAGCACATCCAACTCCAAATCCCAGCTCACCTGAAAGACATAGTACATGTCAAGTTGACGTTAGGTTGATGTTAACCTCATCAACATCAACTAGACTGTTGCATATACAACATTTTTAGGTATTACTGAAGAATTAAACCTGCCGTTGGTGTCCTCTGGCTTGACTGATCAGGGCTTGACCAAAGACATGTAGAGTGGGGTAACATCTGGAATAAAGCAAACTTTAGTGTAGACAAGGGACTACAATATTGTGCCTTTTCTGCACCCTTGTTCCAAGAACATTTGCAGGTAGATGCTCAGGTCTTCACAGAGGTTTGGTCAACAAAAGGAGAACTTCACATGACAGGCCGAGACTTCTGGATTAGTTTTAATGCTGTAAGGGATCAAGTCAAAGTAAGAACATCACAAGGTGGTCACTGAACATGTCTGCATTACAAGTAATTAAAACACTAACTTTACCTACAAAAAGTACTAAAACAAGTGTAACCCCAACAAACGGCCACAGACTAAAAAAAAAAAAAAGCCAGCAGAAATGAAATTTAAAAAAAAAAAAAGAAAAAAAAAAAAAGGTAGCACTTAAGGCATAAGCTAAAATGTAAACCGCACAAAGCAGGTAAAGTTTAACAAATTACAACCACAATAAGGAAAAGGGGGGTGGGGTCTTTTAAATATTTCTCCACAAACAAGCCCTGTCAGAATGAAACAAGCAGCCCAGCAAAAATGTGGAGAACCTCGTAAACAAAGCAGTCCGAAATAAAAAGGTGTTAACATCGTTAATATGGACTTAAATTCAATGCACCAGTGACCAACCATCCCTAAAGCTTTTTTAAATTAAAAACATTGCCAAAGACTTTTGTTCCCTAATTTCAAACCGCTACATAACTAAGCATAACTGGCTTTTGATATGCACCTGCAGGTGACTGACACTGCCTTCTGTTCGGTTCCTTACCAATTAGTATACCTAACACCGGTTGATCAAAGGCTACATTGATCCATGGCTGTATTATCCATAATGTGGTTGCAACCTGCTAAATTCAGGAGTCCTAGTTTCAATTAGTTAAGTCCACTTAAACATTCTCCACATTTCCAAAGGAACGTGCAAATGAAGCTAAAAGAGCCTGGAACTCTCCAGCGTTCACCTGAATAAATCTCACGTTAAAGTCAGCTACAAATGGACTGCCATTAAGGTACAGGATAACAGCACATTCAGCTCCTCCCAGATGTCCAGCGGACCTGAGGATATGACACATGAAGTTAACGTTGACCTTAAATTCACATTAAATTCAAAAGGAGTTTTGCAGTGGGCTCTGGGACAAACTGCAGAGGTGCCTGCATGTCCTGTGGTAGAATTCAGTTCAGTCAAGCCAAAGGTGAACAGAGAATGGCTTCAGCTTCAGGGCTATGACTGTGCCAGACAGCAGTAAAAACAAAAAGAGGTGCACAGAAAAACAGTACATGGAAGGGGGGGCTGGTACCTTATCTACAGCTTTGTGTTGGCAGACTTTGGCCTTCATAAGAGTCAAGAGCACATTTAGGGTGTACATTTTTTTTTTTTTTTTTTTAAACTGTACGCTAAACAGGTGAACGCTCTTGGTTCTTTAAACTCCAAAATACAAAACCCATGGTTACCATCTAAAACTGACGTTTTGCAATAGTCAAACAAAGCTCACTTTGAAAGTGCAAGCTGTAATTTCTTACCTTCAGATGGTCAACCAGATACTGCTGGGCTTGGATTAAAAGTGCTTTTACTTGCATCAGGGCTTCTTGAAGAAACTTGAAAAATAAAGATCGAGATAGAAACTCATAACTTGTCAGAAATGCAATTTGATGGGTTGCAGTTGGTAGCGATTATCCAAATGAACTATTCTGCCTTCACCATAAAGCGGTTGACCCAGTAATGAGACCAGTATGCCAGATGCTGTAAAAATACAAGGGACACAGGTTAGTCTTCAGTTCAAGAGGGACTTCTCATCTAGGCAGCTCCTGGAGAATGTTCCTATACCCTTGTCAGTACCGGATTGTAACAAAATGATTAACTCTTTAAAGAAACAATTGAGGCTCGTCAATGAGGTACAACATTTAGCCATTTAAAGATCAAACAAGGCTAGAAGGGATTAGAACTCTTGCATGAGCCACATCAATGTGGATGGCAAAGCCAACAAGTGGACATCAATCCTTAAGGAGAACAACAGTACATCCAGCTCCGTATTATCCAGCTTACCTAGAAAACAAAAGCACAAACTTTAATATTTGTAATTGCAGGAGAACCAAGACTATGGTTGCGCCGCCTCTACCACTCCAAAAATTTAAAAAAAAATTAAATTCATTCCGCGTCGCCCCAATCAAGCTCTCGCTAGATCTGCTCCTCTGCCATCAACGAGAGGACCGTCTGTTCTTCCGCAACAGAACTTTTGGGTTGGTAAAAAGGTGCGCTCGTTCAAAACGGTTGTGTTCGATCCTTCGATGGCTGTGCTGATTTAAATCTAGCGGTTCTGTTGTGCTTGTGGCACAAGTTCAGTGACCCAGTTAGTGACGATTCTCTCCGGCCAATCAGTGATCAGCAGAGTTTACACGTCACGTTTTGGTAACTGTACGGTTCACTTGGAACCCCAACCGAGATGGTACTTTTTAAAATAAATAAAAAAATAAGGGCCAGGTACTGTACCCAGTGGAAAACCCCCAAAAAGTGAACCATACCATGCAGTGGAAAAGCGCCATTAGTCTTTTGTTCAAATCTAGGGCCCAAGTCAAAGCAGAGTATAGCTACTGACTTCTGAAAACAGTTTCATTACCAACATAATTTACCCAAAATGATTTTCACTTACGTGAAGTTGTCCAACTCATTTGAGTTTCTTCTGAACAATCACTTTAACAGTGCAACAAGGATTAACCATCTTTATGGTTCTTCCTTGTGCACACTGCCAAAAAGACTTGGAGCTGCTTACGTAACCCTAACTCCGGGGTGCACTTATACATCTGATATCTGCGCTCAAGTGGCAGTGAACCCATACAAACAGACAATGGACCACCTTCTGTTTGCCTCTTTACAAGTCTACTTTCAAAAGTAATACTCCTAGTATTATAGGAGCAGAGGTGGCACTGAACCAGTATGCACACTGAAGACCAGGGCCCGTACTCACAAATCATTCTTACCACTAAGAGTTCTCCAAGTGCTAAGTGTCACTAATTAAACAAATATACATTCAGTTATTTGTCAGCCTCTTACATGCGCTTCTCAAACAATTAACAGATATGCTTAAACAACCTTTTAATTAACAGTAGAATAATCACGGCCAATAGTAAGGTGTAAACTTAAAACACCAAACTGGACTCACGAACAGTGGCTACTTCTTGCCCAACTTGTTAATAAAAATAGTCATAATATCCGTGATTAAGACGATACCTTTTTAAAAGCTCAGTCAAACTTTTCTAAAATGTTTGTTCCAAGGCAAATTGCCGGCAACCGCCATTTTAGGATAGTTTGTGGCTTGGTCTTAGTGACTTAGGAGTCCCCTTCACTACTCCTAACTGTTCACAGATTTAGGAGCAAGTTTGTGCTAAAATGCTTTGTGAAATACTCGAGCAAAAATGTATGGGTCCTAAATTTAGGAGTGACAAGCACTTTTTTATTTTTTAGATTTACTCCTAAATCCCCAAGTTCTGAACTACTTTTAGTCTTAATGTTTTGTGAATACGCAACCAGTAGTCAAAGTTGAGTTTCAATCAGTTCAGTGAAGTTCTCCACATTCCCAAAGGCCAAAAAAACGCTAGAAGTTCCAGCTTTGATCCAACTTCGAAACAGGCACTTTTAGGTACAAGCAGGGGAAAAAGTAAAATTACCCACCACATACACATCACTATGAAAAGTTCTGGCCACATCTGAAGACTATTTAGTTTAGAGACCACTCTTTACAGGAAACAAATACCTTAATTCCCATTTAGATTAATTAACTACATTAGCAGCCACACCAGACATTAACTTATAAATGAAAAGCAGACACTGCAGTTTTACAACTTTCAGCATAATCTGCAGCTTTAAATGTGCAAGCTCTTTAAAAGTTAGTTGCAGGTCACAGGTGTCAAATCCTAGGATTACTTATCTGGATGTCTGTGGTCTCTCCTGGAGGCTCATCAGGCATAGTAAGAAATTTGCACACTTAACTTGATTGTAAACCCAGTGTTTTAAAACAAATGCATATTGGTTTTTACTTGCACGTAACAATCACCCATTTCTTTTTTCATTTTGCACGTGCGTTGAGATCCAGCTGGTTGTCTGGCTTGAGTTGCTGGAGAACCAAGCCATCTGAGGTCGAACAGGACTAGAAGGACGTCGAGTTGGGAAATGAGACTTACCAAGGGACTCAAATCACCAATGGGCTGTCATCAAGACTGGATAGCAGCACGCTGATCTCAGCTGTTGCTTTTCAAAGTTACAGCCAAAGACACGAAAAAAAAAAAAAAAAATATCGAACCGCTCTGATGTTTATCTGTACAATGACTGAAACAAGATCTCAAATCACCAAAACTAAATGGACTCCCCATAGTCACATGCATTTATAGCACACATACTCACGGTCCACAGTGGCTGCACTTAAGGTAATTCAGGTGATTGAAGAATGTGAAAGTCGATCAGAGCACAGAGGGAATTGCGGTGTTGTGCAGATCTCAATGTCCATCAACACCTTTCCACTCAAAGCACCACATTTGGTTAAGTTAGCGTTAACAGCCAACCAGCAGCTGCACAGTTGGTCTATGGGTGCAGTTATACATCTGCATTTGGTAAACAGGGGATGTATTGAAGACACATGGTGAGAACATTCACCCTCCTTGAAGAGCTAAAAACAGATTCAAGGTGTTCTTCAGAAAGGAAATACTGCTTCCAAAGCTAGACTGGTTGACAAGAGACTTTACCTTGGTCCAAGGGTCAAGCATACCATTTGAGAGCAAGAGGCTGGAGGGTGTTGCATGAGTTGACCTGTTGGTGCAGGGACCGATATGGTCAAGGAAGAAAAATTAAAATGGAGAAGCTACCAATACTTACAGCATCTCAGTAGGTGGTTAAATTGTACAGAACTTACCAACTGCCACCATGTCAAAAGAATTGACCGCATCAAGAAATGCATTTTGGCATGATTAGGAAGTCATGGGATGATACTTAACCTGCCCAGTTGAGTGAGAAGTATGGGAGAAACGTCCACAGAGGGTGAATACAGTTGCAGTGTTATATGGGGACCAATATTTGTCAGCCTTAATGTTGCGTTGTCTCGGACCGGCAGAGATGAAAAGCAGGAATGACGACAGCTTTGTTGCTGGCTGCCCTACATAGTCACAGTCCAAAGGAGTGTGAAAGGCTGTGGTTCAGTACCAAAACAGCACAGCTATCAGAGAGAACATTGGTCTACAGAAGCAGTTAGACTTCCTTAAACAGGAAATTAAAGAAACAGACAAAAGCAGGGTTAAAAGCTGCATTATAGACTAACTTTCTCTATAAAGTTAGGAAACCAAGCATACACAAGGTGACACTGACCAGCCATGCCACTTCGTTCATTCAGCTTGAAAGGGAAGGGGAAAAAAGAACCTCAAACTCTTAACACTCCCTAGTTGTACATGGTACATTCAATATATATATAGTGGAGGCAGCAGAGACAAAGCAGTTCAATTTTGATATTCAGTATAGGGTCTAAAACCATGGTCACTTCAGTAATAGAATGTAAGAGTCATGCTGATGCTCACAGAAGGAAAGAAAAATAAATAAAAAGCGTCTTATTTGAAGACAAGACGCACGTAAAAACCAAAAGGCCATTAATGTACAACATGTAAAAGCCACAAAATTGTAATACAGCAAGACATGAACAATTTTACAGCAATAATCAAATTAGAACCGTCTACACTTCAGAAATTATAATTTCACCTGTTGGTGCAAGGTTCCTCAGATCTAACATCTCACAAATACTGAAACACGGCTTAACCTCACCAAACACCACAGTGAACACCCACAATGCCTAGAAAGGCAAAGGATCTGAAAGAACAAAAACCAGAGCAGATTGTGTGAAACCCAGGACTTTCACACAGTCAAGCAATAAGCTCTGTATTTGAGTTTTAAAAGTCTTACCATGCATTGTATAGTCACCACCCATGACAATAAGGTACTGTTTGCAACTGTCTGAGGAATGATCAATTCAGAGGAGCTTGAATCACAGTTTGTCTGTACATAAAACAATCATCAAGTTAAAAAGCAGAGAATTATTCTTACAAAAAAAATACAGAATAATAATAATAATGTGTGAAAATACCACAGATGAAGAGGAAAGACACTGGTATGAAATCAAACACTGGCTGAGCTTCTCAGCCGATGCCATTTCTCTCTTGATGCAGATTCAATCATTCAAACAGCTGCATGCTTTCTTCCACCTTCAACAAGACGGTTAACAAGAAAAAATAAAATAAAAATCAACTCCTAACATTTACTTAATATAGGTTTTCATTTATTAAAAAGAACCATCAAGGGAATCAATCAAGGTAAATAACCAAATAACAAATGAGAAAAAAAAGACACTACCGTCCAATGATTGAAGCAGGCACATAATTTCAAGCATGACAATCTCTTTCTGCATCCTTACACTGCAACTGCTATCTCATACTGATAAATCTGGCCTAGTCCAGCTAGTGTGCATTTATAGCGATGGGCAAAACCATTGACAGTGATGCAAGCTAACAGAAATTAATTGAATCAAATAACCAAACCTGAATTTATAAACTACTTGCACTAATCAAACCATTATTATTTATCAGTCATGTATACAAATTCCATCATTGGTAAGGCACTCAAATGTCAAATTAACAAACAACCCACCCTTCATCCTCAGCACTTGGTTTCTCCCACCTCCCATAATGCACCACAGCGCAGATATAAAAGTTCATTCCAGGAGTGCCTTTGCTTTTTCGTCTGGTTTGCCGTAGATTGGCACATTTTGGCTGGTTTTGATTATATTGTGCTGTTTTCCCCTAACACTCCTTGACTTTCCATGGTTAGGAAATGTGTTTATCTTATGAGGTTGTACAATTGTTGTTGAACAATTGATTGTTGTTGTACAATTAGCATTGCCAATCATCTGATTAAGAAATTAAATAATTTTTAAAGAAAAAATGCCATATGACCACCTAGACCAGGGGTTTTCAACCTGTGGGAGCTGGGGGGGCGCAAGCATCAGTTAATTCAGAGACATTCCCTTGAGGATTTATGAATATGAGTTAGCAAATCTTTAGCCATTCATTAGGGGGAAATCTGACTCCCACTCCTAGTCGACAGTTAGAGCAGAGTTGGTCTTCCAGCGTATTCTTAACCTTGGATCTCATTCTTAAAACACAAAATGACCAATGAAGTGTCAAGCACCAAAAGCAGCCCATAATAATTCTATAAGTTCTCTTTAATTGAAAAATATGCATTTTCATACACACAAATAGAAATGTTGCTACAATATACACTACCATTGAAAAGATTGGTGTCAGTAAATGTTAAAGATATTAATTCATATATTCAGCAAGGATGTGTTAAATGTATAAAAAGTGCTAAAACATATTGTTAGAAAAGATTTCTATTCTGAATAAATGCTGTTCTTTTTAACTTTTTATTATCAAAGAATCCTAAAAAGAAAGTATCACAGGTTCCAAAAAATTTTAAGCAACAACAGTTTCAACTGATGATAAATCATCATATTAGAATGAGTTCTGAAGGATCATGTGACTCTAAGACTGGAGTAATGATGCTAAAAAATCAGCGTTGTGTCACAGAAATAAATTATATTTGAAAGTATATTAAAACAGGAAACAAATATTAGAAATTGCAATAATGTTTCACCATATTGCTGTTTTTTCTGTATTCTGTATCAAATAAATACAGCCTTGATCAGCGTAATAAACTCTCTCTCTCTCTCTCTCTCTCTATATATATATATATTGTATATATAAAATGCATGTCTGTTTGTGTGCCTTATTTTTCTATGAAAAATCACGATTGTCCCTTATTTTCCCCAAGTTGACAACCCAATGTATAGCATTCACTGCACCTTAAAACATCACACTCTTACCCGATCTGGATGAACTGTGTTGTTAGATTTAAAATTCTAGCTTCAACCACCGTTTATGATGAAACCCGGTTGCAGTGACTAATTTCTTCAGTTTTGTCATGAGTGCAAAATAATCAATCTGTATTTTTAAACATTTTGACTAGAATAACGACACGCATTCATATTCTGTTAGGTCTGATACGGTTTATTTGTTCACATAGCGTCCATTAGGGCTTTTAGTCCAAAAGTGCACATACGTAGAGAAATACTGATGTATTAGTGAGGGGACTGTGACGATTTGTTAATCTAATGAATAATTGATTTGTTAAATCAAATAAAAATTAGTGTGTCAGATTGGTCGAGACGCTACATATTTATACATTTATTTAATATTTCTTCCGGCGGAATCATCATTTCTATTCATTTTCCACTGATTTACACAATCTGATGAGCATTAGCTGCTTCAAGGTGCCATCTGCCTGTGTTTCTCATGGGAGTTGGGGTCTTCATCCCCACAGCCGATGCAATCCGACGGGACTCGGGCAGAAGTCATGTTCATGGATGAGCTAATGATTTATTAACATAGTAGAATAAAGCAGGGTGAGGCTGAAAGCCGTCAAAGCGAAATGAGGCGCTGAACGAGCGCGACACATGGCTGGAAAGCAGCGGCGCTTTTATTATGCCACAGTCGTGCGCACACAAGTCAGCAAAATATATAACACTGTTCTAGTGGTTTTTGGATATTTTATTTAAAAAATCTTACATATTGTGCCTTTAACTATTAACGTTAATTTAAGGCACAAATGACTGTGTTGACGAGGAGACATTTTGACACATAACTGTGCATTTGAACATTTAAGCACAAGGCGCGAAAAATAACTCAAGTTTAGACTGGCGCTGTACGAGCAGGTGCACGCGCGCCACGCGAATCAGGCCGTAACCGTCTTAATGCCCGTGTAACGGAGGCCAGCAAGTAGGTGCTGTGCAGGTAAACCTCACTCCCCTGATCTCAAGAGACGCACTAACGACTGACACTAAGGGCTGCAGTTTTAGCCTCCTTGTTTACACTAATGCTTTGTCCAAATACCCCCACTTGAGTTCTTTGCACTTGAAAACTTTGACTACTTATATGACGTATATTTCCTGTATTTGGGCCAAGTGTTCAAGTGAGGATGAAGACCACAAGTGTGTGTAAAACTTTTCATTACCTGATGGGACACACTTAAAATGCATGTGTTGACCTGTACATAGCTTCATTTTTATTTTAAATACTTTGCATTTTAATATCAACTTCTAAATGTCTGTTCAGTATTTCCTATAACATATTTTTGGTGCTTCTAAAGTGATAAAAACCAGTTGCAAATGTTGTACCAAATAAATATCACCACTACTCATCTTAAACATTTGTGTTGGCATGAGCAGGGGTCTCCTTTATAAAACTCTCTATGTAGATTTCAACCTAAAAGTGTATGTATGCACAAAAGCTAGATTTTGTGTACGCACAAAAGTTTTCCGATTTATAAAACCAGGCGGATGCCAGAACCTGCACAAAAATTCCTTTATAATTCCCAGTCGGGAAGATTGTGCGTGAGTGCATCTCCACCCCGACTCCTCCCAGAAATCACCAAATATGGAGCTTACAACGCCTAGTTTTACTATGCATAACCTCATCTGCATATCATTTCCATGCGTATTCCCATCCACGTGACACCATGTTTAACACCGTCAAAGGTACAAGACATTAAGGAAATGAGATACAGACTATAAATGCCATTCATTGCATACACAATTTTTATTGCTAAAAATCATCCCGTATCCTTGTTTTAAAATAAATATATCAAAATATCCATAAAAACGGTTTAAAATAGTTCTCAGATAAATATTTTAGAATAGATTTAATCTTTCATTTCCACTGGCCAAATTTCCATAAATATATACAGTTTTGATGATAAGGTGAACATCTTTTAGTTATTTTTAGTGGAAACAGATAGGCCTATATTTATTGAAGTGTAAATAAAACGGTCAACGTCACTGACAAAGTATTTTAAAAAGGAAACATGCTAATCTTACTGTTTTCTTCAAGTTGTATATTTCAAATACAGTGGTATTTTTCATAATGTTGTGGAGATGCCGTCACACGACATTAACACCTCCGTGCAGTTCTGGTTGTACAGTAAGCTATTATCATTGGTCCTATTCAAACCGAACAATAGACCGTTCCACTGAATCCAGCAGTGTCCGCCACAATATTGAAGTGCGCATCATTGATCATTGTTCTCGCTAAAAATATTTTCTCATAACATGAGATCTGCAGTTTCATTTAAAGATGAACGATTGTGCACCTATAGCACTCCTCGCTGTCATTAAAACATAACATACCACAGGAAAAGTGATCAAGCGCATCCACTACAAATATGCGTAAACTTATGCGTAATGACTTTATGTAATTTCAGTGTTTATTTCCATTAATGAGAGTGGAATATTTAATGTAAATGTGTGTATCGACAGTTTAAAATCGTCGTTTACTTCATTACTTTTCTCACTCCTGGAAAAAGAGTTTGTACGCATGGTCTTCTTGAATGTCTGCATGGTGCGTACATATTTACGCCAAGTTTATTTTTTGTGTCTGAGGCTCATCTTTGATTTACTAATGCGGCTGACATAGATTACGTTCAGGTTAGACGTGGCAGTGGTTCAGTCTCCATGAGCTCAAACATGGAAGACAGGAGTGCAACAATCAATAATAGTTGGTTTACAATGGTCACAATTCATCACGAATTCGTCAGACCTGAGACTCTAAGGATATAATGGCAGATGAGAAGGAATATCATTAGCATGGATGCCATTCACTTCATACAGTAGGAAAAGTGTTTCTGTCAGACCGGACTAATACAGCAAAACCATGACTGAATGAGCAATGAACGGTTTATGCTGGGCTAAAAGATGAGTCTTCAGTCCTGACTTAAACTGAGAGAGTGAGTCTGAGTCCTGAACAGTCCTAGAAAATCTGTTCCAGAGTTTAGTTCGTAGTTTAGGGATGTTTCTGAGGTGAAAGAAAGCACTGGTCATGTGACTACTGAAAGACAGTCTGCTATCAGCAGAAATATATAAAAAAATCACACCCCAGAAGACGGTGTGGATGCGACAGATATTGTGATATTTTAATTCTCTTCAGTAGTTTCAGATCATGCAAACGCTAGACGGCCGACGAGGTTTACAGACACGACACCGATCCAACAAACCGAACCTTTTATTAGGAGGTTCTGATTTCAGTATAAATCACACTACACATTTCCTTTAGAAAAATCGTTATGTACACTACAGTGCTGACGAATCAAACAGAACCAAAGAAACCCTTGATATAAATAAGCTCTATGGAAAAGCCTGTAGTCTTTAAAAGAATTCTGTGTCATCTTACAAAATATATATATATGTTCATGTCAGCTCTAATAAGACTAAAGCCTACAACTGAAAATATATTATTCAAGGACCTGTTTGGATTTGAAGAATTTTCTCAGTGCAGCCGAGCCGAAGTGCTTGGATATTTCACAGTTACGGACAGGCACTGAGGAGCGAGTTACGAGCTACATTTGCCATGATGACAACCAGAAACAGGAGAGAGACAGAGAGAGATGTTGATCCTGGCTTACAGAAGGATTCTCTGCTCTTGTCAGACCGGTTACAAAGAAAGGAAAACCGGTAGACAGTAGAAATAAAATGATTGAATGAAGCGCTGTTTAAAAACCGTTCTGTACAAATCAGTATAAAAAGTCTTTGTGTGGTTCATGCAGGTGAGCTCTGACCGCCTTTGGGTGCAGAGAGTCTGGGGGGCGGGCCGGCCTCAGAGGGGGCGTGGCCTGGGGCAGGGCCAGGGACGGAGCAGTCCAGCTGATTGACAGTCCAGAGCTCAGTTTGGGGCCGGGTTTGGTTATTAGTGTGGAGTGTGTGTGTTTGGCTGTGTTCGCAGAGTGTGTGGGTTTGGTTATGTTAGTAGGTTGTGTTGGTTTGGTTGTGTTAGTAGGTTGTGTTGGTTTGGTTGTGTTAGTAGGTTGGGTTGGTTTGGTTGTGTTAGTAGGTTGGGTTGGTTTGGTTGTGTTAGTAGGTTGTGTTGGTTTGGTTGCGTTAGTAGGTTGTGTGAGTTTGGTTGTGTTAACCGGTTGTGTGGGTTTGGTTGTGTTAGTAGGTTGGGTTGGTTTGGTTGTGTTAGTAGGTTGTGTGAGTTTGGTTGGGTTAACGGGTTGGGTTGGTTTGGTTGTGTTAACGGGTTGTGTTGGTTTGGTTGTGTTAGTAGGGTGTGTGGGTTTGGTTGTGTTAGTAGGTTGTGTGAGTTTGGTTGTGTTAGTAGGGTGTGTGAGTTTGGTTGTGTTAGTAGGTTGTGTGGGTTTGGTTGTGTTAGTAGGTTGTGTGAGTTTGGTTGTGTTAGTAGGGTGTGTGAGTTTGGTTGTGTTAGTAGGGTGTGTGAGTTTGGTTGTGTTAGTAGGTTGTGTGGGTTTGGTCGCATTAGTGGGTTGTGTTGGTTTGGTTATGTTAGCCAGTTGTGTTGGTTTGGATGTGTTAGTAGGTTGCATGGGTTTGGTTGTGTTGGCAGAATGGCTGAGTTTAGTTGGTGTTGAGGGCGTGTAGACCAGTTTGGGGACAGAGGAAGAATGGAGATATCTGGAGGCGGAGGTGTGTGTGTGTTTG
>NW_015506577.1:33290-47058 GCF_001515645.1 Sinocyclocheilus grahami
TTCAGACTGGAGAACGTCCCCCACGGCAGCGTCCGCTACACACACACACACACACACACACAGGTCAATATGCTGCTGCCAAAAGAAAAGTGTGTGTGAAAGAGAGACAGAGGAAAACACACCTCCAGGAAGGGCGACTTCTCCAGCATATTGAGGAACTCTGGGAAATAATCGCCCACCTCCTCGTCCACGGCGCCCACCAGACTGATCTGCCTCATAGCACCGGCGCGGTACGTCCCGTGAGAGTAACTCCTCCTCACCTGAACACACACCACATCTCCGCTGTCAAATGCCATGGTTTCTAGATCTTATTTGTCTGATAAAAGTCCATAAAAATCTCTTGAAATACAATAAAGTATATTCAGAGCAAAATTATTATCCGAAGTGCTGAGACATTTGCTTGTTTTTCATCTACAGGTAAAGATTTACAACAATAATTAGTTCCCATTTTTGCATTGGTCTGAAGACAAACAGTAGACAGAATGAATGAGAATGTAACTCCACTGTCTGACAGCAGGTGGCGCTGATGTAACAGCAGGAATAGAGCCGTTTCCCCAGTAACCGCTGTAAACAAAGCAGCACTGCACTTACAAACACTGCTTTGTTAGGCCTGATCAGACAGAAGGTGGTTTTTAGGTTTGAAAATGCGAGGCGCACTGCACTGACTTTTTTTAGTTGACTTATTTAATTTAGAAAAAAAGTGTTCTGTCAATCTAATCAGGGGTTATAGCGTGAGTGCTCTAGAATCTTTGGTTTTCTGTTAAGTGAATGGTCATATTACCAGAAACTTTAAACACTGCGGTTCGTGAAGTCAGCTCCGGGTAACCTGCAGCAGCCAGCACAAGTTTCTCCATCACTGCAGTCTCCTAACGTTCCAAGCAACCGTAAACTTCTGTCACCACAACGATCTCCAATCATTCGATTGAACAATGGAAAAAATGCGAATGAAGATGGCGCTTTTTTTTTTTCAACTTCAGGTGGTCAGAGCTTTCCTACCAAAACACGAGGCACAGCAGGCGGCTAAAACACTAGGCGCCTGGGGCACATAAACAGCGCACAAAACGCTCACTGCCAATAGAAAACTATTTATAAAAAAAGGTGCCTCTCCCTAGAGACCTGCGCGGGATGGATTTTTCAGTCCCGCTCCCATAGAAATATGTTATCTTGTCCTGCTCCCGCCCGCAAAACCCTCATAAAAGCAACCTATACAGAATTTTTCAGTACATCCATGAAATTTACATTAACTCTGTAGCATCTCCTAAGTTCCACAGCATACCAGTATAAACGCTCCTGATAAAATATTTATTTAGGCTAAGCATCAACATTCACAAAGCACTGAACAGAAAAGCAAGCATGGGCTGCTGCATGCATGGTTTGGCATGGCAGAATGCGAGCAAACAGGCTCTCTTTATTATCACTAAAAAGCTGACATCTCAGTTCATCGCGATCTCATAAAACTCAGTTATAACACAACGAATATATGCACAATGAATCTTTCACAATGTCTACACTGTGTGTTATGAGAGGATTCGTGAGCATGCATGCAAATTTCAGCATTGCCGGTGACTGCGCAAGAACTCCAGGGTTTTGAGCGGTGAGTGGATTCTAACTTAATCACCTGTGATTGGCCATTGCATATTTATAAAAAAGGTGCCTCTCCCTAGAGACCTGCGCGGGATGGATTTTTCAGTCCCGCTCCCATAGAAATATGTTATCTTGTCCTGCTCCCGCCCGCAAAACCCTCATAAAAGCAACCTATACAGAATTTTTCAGTACATCCATGAAATTTACATTAACTCTGTAGCATCTCCTAAGTTCCACAGCATACCAGTATAAACGCTCCTGATAAAATATTTATTTAGGCTAAGCATCAACATTCACAAAGCACTGTAACAGAAAAGCAAGCATGGGCTGCTGCATGCATGGTTTGGCATGGCAGAATGCGAGCAAACAGGCTCTCTTTATTATCACTAAAAAGCTGACATCTCAGTTCATCGCGATCTCATAAAACTCAGTTATAACACAACGAATATATGCACAATGAATCTTTCACAATGTCTACACTGTGTGTTATGAGAGGATTCGTGAGCATGCATGCAAATTTCAGCATTGCCGGTGACTGCGCAAGAACTCCAGGGTTTTGAGCGGTGAGTGGATTCTAACTTAATCACCTGTGATTGGCCATTGCATTGCAGAAATTAACAGATCTGTCTGTGATTGGCTACATTGCTCAACGCTTTGAACACGTGTTTTAGGTGGAGGCTCTGCCTATGCTTGCGCCTGTTAATAATTTTTTACTTTATATTAGTTGTTGTTGTTGTTGTTGTTGTTTTTGTGCAATAGATGAATAACAATTTATATGTTTTTAGATATTTTATGTTTAGATATTTATTTTACAGGAGTCCCGCGATTCATTTTATTCTCCCGCATCCCGCACACACAAGAGTTTCTACCAATAAAACTCGTGACTAAACTATAAAGATGCTCTAAAGACAACAAGTCGCTGAGCAGTCTCTTTGTATCGCTTTCCTTCTGATCTCAACATTAGAAAACAGTGGATGAACTTTATTTTTAATAAAGTTCCAGTCCGCGTCAGTAAGAACTTGGTCCAACTGTTTTCATTACATGATCACTATTGCTTTGTCTTTTATCACAGATCTTTTGATATGTTCTGAGTATTTATTCGTTTTTTACTTAAATCACAGCAGGATGTAGGCTGTCAAAAAAACACAACTGTTATCCAATCATCACAGTGGGCATTTACGTGTCATTCTCCGCTGTGCGTTCATGAGGGTAACACGATGCATGCGTGTGGTGCTGCTGACGCAGGAGCCGGCGTTCTGTCGTAGAGCACGCATGCGCTGCACATTGTTTACGAGCAGAGGAATGCACACGCATGCGTCATGGTACTGTCGTGAACACACAGAGAATGACTCGGAAGAGAAGAAATTGTTGAATGAAGTCATTATTTTTGTTTTCTTTGCGCACAAAAAGTATTCTCGTAATCATGAGATATGATACGGTTAAACCACTGATGTCACATGGACCATTTTATCAATGTCCTTACTCAGGCACGTGCACACATAAACATCAAAGGGGGCTTGAGCACCTGCCCTTTTTCTTCCTCGAGAGAAAGTGCCCTTTTTTTCTGGGTTTTCTTTTTTATGATGATATACATATATTCATTTATTTTTTTTATTTGAGGTGTTTAACAAGTGCCATGAAGATGACTTGTTACAAGTGGCTGACTTTTTTAATATTTCAGTTTCCAGACACGCGACTAAACGTAGTATTAAAACTGATTTGCAAAAGGTTTTGGTAGATCAAGGAATTTTACCTGATGAGTCTGAGGAGGGTTGAGCTTCCGTTGGCAATTCAATTGAAAGAATTAGACCTACTGGTTAAAAAGCAGGAATACGATAATCAGATGTTGCGGTTGCTTGAATTAGAGATTGATCGTGAACGAGAGCGTAGGTCATTTGTTCCACAGTTCTTGTCTGATAATGTTCCGGTGACCCCTTCTCCTTTGCCTGGGAGGTCTCCGGCAACATCTCTGTCTGCCCCAGCTGCTTCGATTCCTGGTGATGGAGCAGGGGTAGCAGATTTTGATGTTAGTAGGTATATCAAATTGGTTCCAAAATTTCGTGAAGCAGAAGTAGATTCCTATTTCACAATGTTTGAACATGTAGCTGTGAAACTTCGGTGGCCAAAAGATATGTGGGCTTTACTCCTACAATGTAATTTGGAGGGTAAAGCCCAGGAAGTTTGCTCTTCTTTGCCCATTGAACAGTCATTAGATTATGACATTGTTAAAACTGCCGTGTTTAGAGCTTATGAATTGGTACCTGAGGCGTACCGCCAGAAGTTTCGGGACTATGTGAAATCAGCCAAACAAACATTCGTAGAATTTACCAGAGAGAAGGGTAATCTCTTTGACAAATGGTGTTGTTCTAGTAAAGTGTCCACATTTGAGCAACTTCGAGAGTTAATTTTGGTAGAGGATTTGAAAAGTTGTTTGCCGGAGAATATTGTTGTGCACTTAAATGAGAAAAAGGTGACTAAGCTGTCTGATGCTGCTGTTGTCGCCGATGAATTTGTGCTAACGCACAGAAGTGTTTTTCCTTCTGTGCGCCGGAGAAATCGATCTCCTGCTGACGATACCGTTACGGATTCGGTTTGGGCAGGTCATTCAAAATCAGAGAGTTTGTGCAAGCCTGATTCAAAACATACGGGTGACAAGCGTGTATGTTTTTATTGCCTGGACCCAAATTATCTAATTTCTGACTGTGAAGATTGGAAGCAGAAAAGTTTGACATCCGAGACTAAAGGAGTTGCGCTTGTACAGTCTCTGCCTACGGTGAATGATGCTGAAGTGGCATCTTTTCAACCTTTTCTTCTGTCTCGTTCTGTATCCCTGTTTGAGTCTGACTTATGACCAATCTCGATTTTAAGAGATACGGGATCAGCTCAATAATTCATACTGGGGAGTATTCTGTCTTTCTCCACTAACTCCTATGCTGGCACTGATGTGTTGGTATGCAGAATTGAGATGGCTTGTGTTAATAATCCTCTTCATCATGTTAACTTGAAGTCTGATCTTGTAAACTGCCCTGTTAAATTAGGAGTATGTGAACAGCTGCCTATTGCTGGAGTTGATCTTATCTTGGGAAACGACCTCACAGGTGGTGAAGTCTTTCCATCTTCTATCGATGTACACAACATTAGTGTTATTGAGCAGCCTGACACTACTAGTCAGTGCCCTGAGTTGCCTCCTGGCATAGTGATGCATTCACAGTCACAGGGACTTAGGGATGTTTTTGACCCTTCTGAAGAGTTTATGCTTCCAGTGACTATTCCTGTAGAGGATGAACCGTCTGTTAAGCCTGAACTTTGTTCAGAACCAGTGATGGTACCCATGATCTCTTTAGAAGTCAGAGAATTGTGTTAATGTTGACTTGGAAACTAGGAAAGTATCCATCTCTAGTGTACCTTGCTTCTATGGAAAGGGGTTGATTGTGAGTGAATGGAAGAAAATGTTGTCACTGCCCTTCAGTCTCCTCTCCCCTTTATCAAATGGGTATTACAGTGTTTTTTATGCTTGTATGGTTCACATCCAGGATTTAGTTATGAGTTGTTTGTTGTTGCTCCTTTTATTAATGTGCTCGGTGTTTACAGAAAATGTATTGAAACTACTGAGTGTGAACGTGCAGAGAATTTTTTTTTGAGACTTTGTTATCTCCGTTTCTAATGGCATTCTGCCATTCAAATGGACACTGGATGCTTATACAACATGTGTGGGAACAGAATTTCTGTGTAAAAAAAAAAGGTATAACCCTGGCCTATCTATCAAAGTTGAAGTGTCAATAATTGATTGACACCCAGTGGGATGTAAACTTTAACGGTGCGGGTGTTACGTCCCAGGACCTATATAAATGGGAGTGTCTCTTTTGTGCATGTGCTCTGTTTGTTTTGTTTCTCTCTCTCTCAAACACTTTTAAGGACTAACAGGTGGAGTTCAATTAGTTGATGATCCTGCTGATTGCTGCACTATCCTGATTGGCCGACTAGCGGAAATGTTTGGAGTTAAAAGGCAGAGCTGAGATGTCTGGATTGTGGAGACTTGGAGCAAGAGTCCCTTCTGCTGATTTCTCGTGTTTGTGGTTAACTTGTTGTTGATAAGTGTGTTGAAATATCCTTAATCCTCTTGAGGGAGGACTCATTTAACCCAAACATGAGTTATTTTATTTTTCTGTTAAGAGCTTTTCTGTTTTGTATTTTGTGGGAAGCTGTAGGGAGGTAGTTGGCATTTATTTTGATTACCCTTTTTCTCCTGTTTAAGGAAAGCAAGGGAGTAATATTCTGTACTTTTATTTTCTTTTGTTTGATAGATTAGGTAGATTGCTTTTGGGAGTTAGTATGTTCTGTTTATTATGTTGGCCTTGACCCTTCCTGAAGTTCTGTCTGCTTCCTTGTGTTCAATAAATTTTATTCTGTTTTGTATCGATTATGGTGTTGCGTGTGAGTCAGTAGAAGGGGAAAGCTCCCTCCATACCTCCACCACTTTCTTTATTACTCCTTCCCATCCCTAGACTGGGGAGGTATGCAATAAATTGAGCCAACCTCAAATTAATAAAATTAATTGGGCCGACCTCATACGTCATCCGCCCGGAGCTGCTTCCGTGTACAACAGTGAGCGCAAGCTAGATTAAATTATTACATTTTAAACATGGTTATTTTTCTTACAAAAACGCATTGATTCGCTACGAGAGGACTTGGTTCACCCCCCGGAGCTGTGTGAGACTTTTTATTATGGATGGGCGCTTTTTATTTAACTTCTTTTGGAC
The DNA here is from genome assembly GCF_001515645.1 of Sinocyclocheilus grahami. Lineage (NCBI taxonomy): Eukaryota > Metazoa > Chordata > Actinopteri > Cypriniformes > Cyprinidae > Sinocyclocheilus > Sinocyclocheilus grahami. The sequence continues at coordinate 39,635 of NW_015506577.1, forward strand.
TGATGCACTGCAACACCTGCTGAGTAGCATTAAACAGCTTGGAAGATCAAAGACAATTTTTAATATAACTCCGAATGGAGACATCGGGCGCTTTTCTGCTCAGAGTTGCTTTTTTTTCAACTTCAGGCGCTTAGAGCGCTCCTGCAAAAATGCGAGGCGCAGCAGGTGGCTAAAACGCGAGGCGCCCGGGGCGCATAAACAGCGCACAAAACGCTCACTGCCAATAGAAAACTATTTATAAAAAAGGTGCCTCTCCCTAGAGACCTGCGCGGGATGGATTTTTCAGTCCCGCTCCCATAGAAATATGTTATCTTGTCCTGCTCCCGCCCGCAAAACCCTCATAAAAGCAACCTATACAGAATTTTTCAGTACATCCATGAAATTTACATTAACTCTGTAGCATCTCCTAAGTTCCACAGCATACCAGTATAAACGCTCCTGATAAAATATTTATTTAGGCTAAGCATCAACATTCACAAAGCACTGTAACAGAAAAGCAAGCATGGGCTGCTGCATGCATGGTTTGGCATGGCAGAATGCGAGCAAACAGGCTCTCTTTATTATCACTAAAAAGCTGACATCTCAGTTCATCGCGATCTCATAAAACTCAGTTATAACACAACGAATATATGCACAATGAATCTTTCACAATGTCTACACTGTGTGTTATGAGAGGATTCGTGAGCATGCATGCAAATTTCAGCATTGCCGGTGACTGCGCAAGAACTCCAGGGTTTTGAGCGGTGAGTGGATTCTAACTTAATCACCTGTGATTGGCCATTGCATTGCAGAAATTAACAGATCTGTCTGTGATTGGCTACATTGCTCAACGCTTTGAACACGTGTTTTAGGTGGAGGCTCTGCCTATGCTTGCGCCTGTTAATAATTTTTTACTTTATATTAGTTGTTGTTGTTGTTGTTGTTGTTTTTGTGCAATAGATGAATAACAATTTATATGTTTTTAGATATTTTATGTTTAGATATTTATTTTACAGGAGTCCCGCGATTCATTTTATTCTCCCGCATCCCGCACACACAAGAGTTTCTACCAATAAAACTCGTGACTAAACTATAAAGATGCTCTAAAGACAACAAGTCGCTGAGCAGTCTCTTTGTATCGCTTTCCTTCTGATCTCAACATTAGAAAACAGTGGATGAACTTTATTTTTAATAAAGTTCCAGTCCGCGTCAGTAAGAACTTGGTCCAACTGTTTTCATTACATGATCACTATTGCTTTGTCTTTTATCACAGATCTTTTGATATGTTCTGAGTATTTATTCGTTTTTTACTTAAATCACAGCAGGATGTAGGCTGTCAAAAAAACACAACTGTTATCCAATCATCACAGTGGGCATTTACGTGTCATTCTCCGCTGTGCGTTCATGAGGGTAACACGATGCATGCGTGTGGTGCTGCTGACGCAGGAGCCGGCGTTCTGTCGTAGAGCACGCATGCGCTGCACATTGTTTACGAGCAGAGGAATGCACACGCATGCGTCATGGTACTGTCGTGAACACACAGAGAATGACTCGGAAGAGAAGAAATTGTTGAATGAAGTCATTATTTTTGTTTTCTTTGCGCACAAAAAGTATTCTCGTAATCATGAGATATGATACGGTTAAACCACTGATGTCACATGGACCATTTTATCAATGTCCTTACTCAGGCACGTGCACACATAAACATCAAAGGGGGCTTGAGCACCTGCCCTTTTTCTTCCTCGAGAGAAAGTGCCCTTTTTTTCTGGGTTTTCTTTTTTATGATGATATACATATATTCATTTATTTTTTTTATTTGAGGTGTTTAACAAGTGCCATGAAGATGACTTGTTACAAGTGGCTGACTTTTTTAATATTTCAGTTTCCAGACACGCGACTAAACGTAGTATTAAAACTGATTTGCAAAAGGTTTTGGTAGATCAAGGAATTTTACCTGATGAGTCTGAGGAGGGTTGAGCTTCCGTTGGCAATTCAATTGAAAGAATTAGACCTACTGGTTAAAAAGCAGGAATACGATAATCAGATGTTGCGGTTGCTTGAATTAGAGATTGATCGTGAACGAGAGCGTAGGTCATTTGTTCCACAGTTCTTGTCTGATAATGTTCCGGTGACCCCTTCTCCTTTGCCTGGGAGGTCTCCGGCAACATCTCTGTCTGCCCCAGCTGCTTCGATTCCTGGTGATGGAGCAGGGGTAGCAGATTTTGATGTTAGTAGGTATATCAAATTGGTTCCAAAATTTCGTGAAGCAGAAGTAGATTCCTATTTCACAATGTTTGAACATGTAGCTGTGAAACTTCGGTGGCCAAAAGATATGTGGGCTTTACTCCTACAATGTAATTTGGAGGGTAAAGCCCAGGAAGTTTGCTCTTCTTTGCCCATTGAACAGTCATTAGATTATGACATTGTTAAAACTGCCGTGTTTAGAGCTTATGAATTGGTACCTGAGGCGTACCGCCAGAAGTTTCGGGACTATGTGAAATCAGCCAAACAAACATTCGTAGAATTTACCAGAGAGAAGGGTAATCTCTTTGACAAATGGTGTTGTTCTAGTAAAGTGTCCACATTTGAGCAACTTCGAGAGTTAATTTTGGTAGAGGATTTGAAAAGTTGTTTGCCGGAGAATATTGTTGTGCACTTAAATGAGAAAAAGGTGACTAAGCTGTCTGATGCTGCTGTTGTCGCCGATGAATTTGTGCTAACGCACAGAAGTGTTTTTCCTTCTGTGCGCCGGAGAAATCGATCTCCTGCTGACGATACCGTTACGGATTCGGTTTGGGCAGGTCATTCAAAATCAGAGAGTTTGTGCAAGCCTGATTCAAAACATACGGGTGACAAGCGTGTATGTTTTTATTGCCTGGACCCAAATTATCTAATTTCTGACTGTGAAGATTGGAAGCAGAAAAGTTTGACATCCGAGACTAAAGGAGTTGCGCTTGTACAGTCTCTGCCTACGGTGAATGATGCTGAAGTGGCATCTTTTCAACCTTTTCTTCTGTCTCGTTCTGTATCCCTGTTTGAGTCTGACTTATGACCAATCTCGATTTTAAGAGATACGGGATCAGCTCAATAATTCATACTGGGGAGTATTCTGTCTTTCTCCACTAACTCCTATGCTGGCACTGATGTGTTGGTATGCAGAATTGAGATGGCTTGTGTTAATAATCCTCTTCATCATGTTAACTTGAAGTCTGATCTTGTAAACTGCCCTGTTAAATTAGGAGTATGTGAACAGCTGCCTATTGCTGGAGTTGATCTTATCTTGGGAAACGACCTCACAGGTGGTGAAGTCTTTCCATCTTCTATCGATGTACACAACATTAGTGTTATTGAGCAGCCTGACACTACTAGTCAGTGCCCTGAGTTGCCTCCTGGCATAGTGATGCATTCACAGTCACAGGGACTTAGGGATGTTTTTGACCCTTCTGAAGAGTTTATGCTTCCAGTGACTATTCCTGTAGAGGATGAACCGTCTGTTAAGCCTGAACTTTGTTCAGAACCAGTGATGGTACCCATGATCTCTTTAGAAGTCAGAGAATTGTGTTAATGTTGACTTGGAAACTAGGAAAGTATCCATCTCTAGTGTACCTTGCTTCTATGGAAAGGGGTTGATTGTGAGTGAATGGAAGAAAATGTTGTCACTGCCCTTCAGTCTCCTCTCCCCTTTATCAAATGGGTATTACAGTGTTTTTTATGCTTGTATGGTTCACATCCAGGATTTAGTTATGAGTTGTTTGTTGTTGCTCCTTTTATTAATGTGCTCGGTGTTTACAGAAAATGTATTGAAACTACTGAGTGTGAACGTGCAGAGAATTTTTTTTTGAGACTTTGTTATCTCCGTTTCTAATGGCATTCTGCCATTCAAATGGACACTGGATGCTTATACAACATGTGTGGGAACAGAATTTCTGTGTAAAAAAAAAAGGTATAACCCTGGCCTATCTATCAAAGTTGAAGTGTCAATAATTGATTGACACCCAGTGGGATGTAAACTTTAACGGTGCGGGTGTTACGTCCCAGGACCTATATAAATGGGAGTGTCTCTTTTGTGCATGTGCTCTGTTTGTTTTGTTTCTCTCTCTCTCAAACACTTTTAAGGACTAACAGGTGGAGTTCAATTAGTTGATGATCCTGCTGATTGCTGCACTATCCTGATTGGCCGACTAGCGGAAATGTTTGGAGTTAAAAGGCAGAGCTGAGATGTCTGGATTGTGGAGACTTGGAGCAAGAGTCCCTTCTGCTGATTTCTCGTGTTTGTGGTTAACTTGTTGTTGATAAGTGTGTTGAAATATCCTTAATCCTCTTGAGGGAGGACTCATTTAACCCAAACATGAGTTATTTTATTTTTCTGTTAAGAGCTTTTCTGTTTTGTATTTTGTGGGAAGCTGTAGGGAGGTAGTTGGCATTTATTTTGATTACCCTTTTTCTCCTGTTTAAGGAAAGCAAGGGAGTAATATTCTGTACTTTTATTTTCTTTTGTTTGATAGATTAGGTAGATTGCTTTTGGGAGTTAGTATGTTCTGTTTATTATGTTGGCCTTGACCCTTCCTGAAGTTCTGTCTGCTTCCTTGTGTTCAATAAATTTTATTCTGTTTTGTATCGATTATGGTGTTGCGTGTGAGTCAGTAGAAGGGGAAAGCTCCCTCCATACCTCCACCACTTTCTTTATTACTCCTTCCCATCCCTAGACTGGGGAGGTATGCAATAAATTGAGCCAACCTCAAATTAATAAAATTAATTGGGCCGACCTCATACGTCATCCGCCCGGAGCTGCTTCCGTGTACAACAGTGAGCGCAAGCTAGATTAAATTATTACATTTTAAACATGGTTATTTTTCTTACAAAAACGCATTGATTCGCTACGAGAGGACTTGGTTCACCCCCCGGAGCTGTGTGAGACTTTTTATTATGGATGGGCGCTTTTTATTTAACTTCTTTTGGACTGATGCACTGCAACACCTGCTGAGCAGCATTAAACAGCTTGGAAGATCAAAGACAATTTTTAATATAACTCCGAATGGATTCGTCTGAAAGAAGAAAGTCATGAACGCCTAGGATGACTTGAGGGTGTGTAATTTATGGGCTAATTTTCATTTTTGGGTGAACTAACCCTTTAAGATATCAGCACAATAACTAGGGATGCATCGATCCGATGCTCAGTATTGGTATCGGCTCCGATACTGGCATTTTCTGCTGGATCAGGTATCAGTCAGACGAGACCGATCTAAATCCGATATTGTGCGTATACTATTTTGTGTTATTGTTAACCCCCACGAAATGCACAAAAACATTATAAAGCACCATAACGTTTTAGTGCACTATATTTCAAGTGTTCTGAAGCCGTTCCATAGTTTAATGTGAAGTATAGATGAATATTTAAGTCAACTTCACGTAAACACTTCTCTCCGCTGTGGCTGTCTAGTCATCCTCCATTCAGCGCTCAAACTGCGTGTCGCGTTCGGTTACTACAGTCAAAACGATGAAACTCTCTTCAAGAGCGCACAATAACTGAGATTTAAAACTGTTAAAAGAAAAGGCTCAATAAAATATCGCACATCTATAATACACTACGTAACCATATCTCTTCATTTTTTTAAGCGCAGCACTGTGACTCCGTGTTGCTTCAAGCGCATCATTCTGCGCACGGGATGCACATAAGCTCTCTGTATTGGAGCCATACCCTTTTGTATTTTACTTTTGTGCAATGAAAGATTATCAAGTCTTTTTTGTTCTGTTCTATCAATCATATGTTGCTGCCTTCATTACTGTGCTATGCATTTAAAAGAATTGTCTTTTAATTTTATAGTATATATTTGATATATATATATATATATAGGCTACTTGTTTTTCATGAATGTATTTTACAACAATACAAAGAGCAATGTGTAACAGTTTACCAGATATAGTCCAACACTTATTAACTTTTGTGTTCCCCACTAAATAATGTTGTTTCACTAAATGTTTCGTTTGAATGTTTTTATAAAATTATTGTGCACCCATGATTTTTCTAGAATAACTTTTGCTGCTGAATTATTCACTAGTCTAGTTTATAATAGTATTTTTTTGTCATATATTATGATTATATATTTATTTCATTTGTTATTTTTAATTAAAATGAAGTTGTCTATATTTAGCTTTTTTGTTTAACCACAAAAATAAAAGAAAATTTCTAATTTAATTTTAAAAAAAAAAAAAAACTGCGCTGTATCGGATCGGAATTAGCCGATACTCAGAATTTTTGGTATCGGATCGATTCTGAAAAAATGGTATCGTTGCATCCCTAATAACACACTCAGCAAAATATTGTCTAATTATTGTTATCGATAAAATCCCAGAAAATATTAAGATATATTTTTTGTCAATACCGCACACCCCTAATATATTTAATGTTTTGTTTAGAAAAAAAATAAATAAAAAATTATATATATATATACATACATACATACATACATACATACAGTGGGGCAAAAAAGTATTTAGTCAGCCACCAATTGCGCAAGTTCTCCCACTTAAAAAGATGAGAGAGGCCTGTAATTTTCATCATAGGTATACCTCAACTATGAGAGACAAAATGAGAAAAAAAATCCAGAAAATCACATTGTAGGATTTTTAAAGAATTAATTGGTAAATTCCTCGGTAAAATAAGTATTTGGTCACCTACAAACAAGCACGATTTCTGGCTCTCACAGACCTGTAACTTCTTCTTTAAGAGGCTCCTCTGTCCTCCACTGGTTACCTGTATTAATGGCATCTGTTTGAACTCGTTATCAGTATAAAAGACACCTGTCCACAACCTCAAACAGTCACACTCCAAACTCCACCATGGCCAAGACCAAAGAGCTGTCAAAGGACACCAGAAACAAAATTGTAGACCCGCACCAGGCTGGGAAGACTGAATCTGCAATAGGTAAGCAGCTTGGTGTGAAAAAATCAACTGTGGGAGCAATTATTAAAAAATGGAAGACATACAAGACCACTGATAATCCCCCTCGATCAGGGGCTCCACGCAAGATCTCACCCCATGGGGTCAAAATGATCACAAGAACTGTGAGCAAAAATCCCAGAACCACACGGAGGGACCTAGTGAATGACCTGCAGAGAGCTGGGACCAAAGTAACAAAGGCTACCATCAGTAACACACTGCACCGCCAGGGACTCAAATCCTGCAGTGACAGACGTGTCCCCCTGCTTAAGCCAGTACATGTCCAGGCCCGTCTGAAGTTTGCTAGAGAGCATTTGGATGATCCAGAAGAGGATTGGGAGAATGTCATATGGTCAGATGAAACCAAAATAGAACTTTTTGGTAAAAACTCAACTTGTCGTGTTTGGAGGAGAAAGAATGCTGAGTTGCATCCAAAGAACACCATACCTACTGTGAAGCATGGGGGTGGAAACATCATGCTTTGGGGCTGTTTCTCTGCAAAGGG
>NW_015506577.1:54238-64004 GCF_001515645.1 Sinocyclocheilus grahami
TATATTTGATATATATATATATATATATATAGGCTACTTGTTTTTCATGAATGTATTTTACAATACAAAGAGCAATGTGTAACAGTTTACCAGATATAGTCCAACACTTATTAACTTTTGTGTTCCCCACTAAATAATGTTGTTTCACTAAATGTTTCGTTTTAATGTTTTTATAAAATTATTGTGCACCCATGATTTTTCTAGAATAACTTTTGCTGCTGAATTATTCACTAGTCTAGTTTATAATAGTATTTTTTTGTCATATATTATGATTATATATTTATTTCATTTGTTATTTTTAATTAAAATGAAGTTGTCTATATTTAGCTGATTGTGTTTAACACACAGAAGTATAGAAAAATTCTACATTGATTTAAAAAAAAAAAAAAATTCTGGTATCGGTATCGGCTGATACTCAGAATTTTTGGTATCGGATCGGATCTGAAAAAATGGTATCGGTGCATCCGTAATTTTAAAAAGAGCAAGGAAAAACTGAGCAAGCACACATGTTCAAAAGGTACTTACCTTTGACTCTGATGTCACTGTACCTCTGGAAATGGTGATAGGCAGCCTTCCATGGGTTACGGTATTGGCGCAACAGAGTAAGGGGAGGTCTGGGGCGGACTGGTACATAACGAACACCGTCCTCATCTGCATTAATACAACCAATAATACAACTGAACAAGTGTACACCCATTTTGGGGGTATTACAAATTTGCACTGCTAACCAATATCAAACTATTAAACTAATAAAAATAACATATAATATATAAAATTATATTTGGTGCAAGTAAACTTTTCGAAGGAAACAATGAGTCCAAATTGTTCATATTTATAAGCCATTTCTAATGCTAAAGCAGATAGTTCAAAAATTAAATCACGTTCATGTTGACAGTTTTGTTAAAGAAATTACATGTGTATGAATCTTTATTATAATTTATTCTAATTAATTTATGTGAATATTGTTTTCACGTTTACTTAAATTAATAGTTGCTATTATGTTTTAAATGTTCTGTAAAAATAAATCCATTTACAGTAATGAAGGAATCAGTATCAGTAAAACTGGCATTCAGTCAATACTTAAAAAAGGTAAAGGCTACTTGTTTTTCATGAATGTATTTTACAACAATACAAAGAGCAATGTGTAACAGTTTACCAGATATAGTCCAACACTTATTAACTTTTGTGTTCCCCACTAAATAATGTTGTTTCACTAAATGTTTCGTTTGAATGTTTTTATAAAATTATTGTGCACCCATGATTTTTCTAGAATAACTTTTGCTGCTGAATTATTCACTAGTCTAGTTTATAATAGTATTTTTTTGTCATATATTATGATTATATATTTATTTCATTTGTTATTTTTAATTAAAATGAAGTTGTCTATATTTAGCTGATTGTGTTTAACACACAGAAGTATAGAAAAATTCTACATTGATTTAAAAAAAAAAAAAAACTGCGCTGTATCGGATCGGAATTAGCCGATACTCAGAATTTTTGGTATCGGATCGATTCTGAAAAAATGGTATCGTTGCATCCCTAATAACACACTCAGCAAAATATTGTCTAATTATTGTTATCGATAAAATCCCAGAAAATATTAAGATATATTTTTTGTCAATACCGCACACCCCTAATATATTTAATGTTTTGTTTAGAAAAAAAATAAATAAAAAACGTGTGTGTGTGTGTGTGAGAGAGAGAGAGTAACAATCCTAAGAGCTCACAGGTCACAACACACACACAAAGACACACAATCAAACACAATGTCATCTTGATCTGCGCTCATTGCTCTGCTGCAGAAACACAGCTTTACTATTCATTCTAACCAGACGATTCCAGCGTATATAAAGATAATCTAGCAAAAAGAGAGCTTCTCGTCTTCACGGCTACTCTAACGGTACAGTACAATTCACCAGCTACAGTCATCAACAATAACCCTAACAGATCAAGCAGAACCAGCTCTGCACATCGTCAGGTGGATCAGGCTCTGTTTAACTCAGTCCAGGCCCTTGTCATTTCTAGGCTGGAGTACTGGACTTCCATCATGTTCTAGCTGCTCTTATGAGTCTACACACCGTCCAGAAGCCTGCGGTCAAGCACTGAGCGACGCTGTGTGGCACATCACAGAGAGGCACAACATCACGTCCCAGAATGCTGTTCCTTGCTGGTGGAATGATCTTCCTAACCCTATACGGAACGCTGAATCCCTGACAATATTTAAGACAGCTGAAAACCCGTGAGCACTTCACCGCTGCCTCTTTAAAACACTTCTGTATTACTAGCAGTGTTGCCAAGTCCACAGTTTTCCCCTACTGCATAGGGTAAACGTACTCGTTAAGCACACTTCCATATTTGAACTCAGATTATAAAAAGAAAAAATTATTTATTATCCTACTTGATGTCTTAACCAATTGATGTGTTTGTTACTACATTCCTCCTGTAATTTCAAGTCAATCAGATCATTGCACGCTGAGATATGGGTCTCCATGTGTGCACACTGTCTGCTGGCCATTCTGAAAGCCGTCTGAAAACTTTCACCAAAAGAGGAACTCCTTAAATGTGCATTTTTTAGATATTTAAGCCTCACTACTTATTGTAAAATTAAGAGATTAATGTTCAGACTTTTGCATATAACCTGGAACTTGGATGTGGGAAATAATTACAGTTAGATCCAAAAGATAGTTCTGTTATTCTAGACGTTCGTTTGCTGATGTTTAATCGTCTCATATAACGTCTGAACACAAACACCCAGCAGTGCAACACAGCCTGTGCATCTACTAACCTGAGTGTGGAAGTTTGCCATACTAGTCGTCTCGATGTCCTTCTTCCCCAGGATCTCCATTTTGACGGGTGAGTTGGGGAACTTAGTAGAGAAGTACTCCAGGAAGTCTGGGAGGTAGGAGGCGGCGCCGTGAATCACACCCATCACGTAGTTAGCGGCTCCATCCTGGTCCTCGCAAAACGCTAGCGTCACAAACTCCTGTGCAAACCTCTGCATCTCCACAGGAGACAGGACAGAGAGCTCCTTGCTGTAGGCGTGAGCCCCCAGACCCCCTCCGTTCGGCTGGTGCTCCACGTGAACCAGACAGCCGAACTCCAGCCGCTCCAGTTTAGCGGCTCTGGCCTCGCCGTCTGCTGCGCTCGCGCTCTGGCCACAGCTGTATCACACACACCTGTCTAAACATAAGATTGATCACATGACCATAAATGCAAAGATACACCGAATGCTATTAATAAACAAATGATGCAGCGCCAGTGAAGTATTGTGTGGTCATGTGATCACTCCAGTACAGTGAGCTCTTCAGGAACCAAGGGAATGTGAAGTGAGCAGTGCATGATGGGATTGATGACGTCACTCACGTCATGTCCAGGCTGCTAATGCCTGCAGGTCTGACTCATCTCTGCCTGACATACAGCAGAACAAACACTGCTAGCGATCTCTCTCTCTCTCTCTCTCTCTGGCCGTGTGTCCAGGCGTTTTATGGAGCTCACGTTTCTATTAATGGTACAAACGGAAGAAAAGCAGATGCTGTTTCTAATGAAAAGATTGTCAAACATCAGACCTCATGGGTCGGCCTGTCTCTGTGTTTCTGACAAAGCGTGTGTGTGTGTGTGTGAGAGAGAGAGAGTAACAATCCTAAGAGCTCACAGGTCACAACACACACACAAAGACACACAATCAAACACAATGTCATCTTGATCTGCGCTCATTGCTCTGCTGCAGAAACACAGCTTTACTATTCATTCTAACCAGACGATTCCAGCGTATATAAAGATAATCTAGCAAAAAGAGAGCTTCTCGTCTTCACGGCTACTCTAACGGTACAGTACAATTCACCAGCTACAGTCATCAACAATAACCCTAACAGATCAAGCAGAACCAGCTCTGCACATCGTCAGGTGGATCAGGCTCTGTTTAACTCAGTCCAGGCCCTTGTCATTTCTAGGCTGGAGTACTGGACTTCCATCATGTTCTAGCTGCTCTTATGAGTCTACACACCGTCCAGAAGCCTGCGGTCAAGCACTGAGCGACGCTGTGTGGCACATCACAGAGAGGCACAACATCACGTCCCAGAATGCTGTTCCTTGCTGGTGGAATGATCTTCCTAACCCTATACGGAACGCTGAATCCCTGACAATATTTAAGACAGCTGAAAACCCGTGAGCACTTCACCGCTGCCTCTTTAAAACACTTCTGTATTACTAGCAGTGTTGCCAAGTCCACAGTTTTCCCCTACTGCATAGGGTAAACGTACTCGTTAAGCACACTTCCATATTTGAACTCAGATTATAAAAAGAAAAAATTATTTATTATCCTACTTGATGTCTTAACCAATTGATGTGTTTGTTACTACATTCCTCCTGTAATTTCAAGTCAATCAGATCATTGCACGCTGAGATATGGGTCTCCATGTGTGCACACTGTCTGCTGGCCATTCTGAAAGCCGTCTGAAAACTTTCACCAAAAGAGGAACTCCTTAAATGTGCATTTTTTAGATATTTAAGCCTCACTACTTATTGTAAAATTAAGAGATTAATGTTCAGACTTTTGCATATAACCTGGAACTTGGATGTGGGAAATAATTACAGTTAGATCCAAAAGATAGTTCTGTTATTCTAGACGTTCGTTTGCTGATGTTTAATCGTCTCATATAACGTCTGAACACAAACACCCAACAGTGCAACACAGCCTGTGCATCTACTAACCTGAGTGTGGAAGTTTGCCATACTAGTCGTCTCGATGTCCTTCTTCCCCAGGATCTCCATTTTGACGGGTGAGTTGGGGAACTTAGTAGAGAAGTACTCCAGGAAGTCTGGGAGGTAGGAGGCGGCGCCGTGAATCACACCCATCACGTAGTTAGCGGCTCCATCCTGGTCCTCGCAAAACGCTAGCGTCACAAACTCCTGCGCAAACCTCTGCATCTCCACAGGAGACAGGACAGAGAGCTCCTTGCTGTAGGCGTGAGCCACCAGAGCTCCTCCGTTCGGCTGGTGCTCCACGTGAACCAGACAGCCGAACTCCAGCCGCTCCAGTTTAGCGGCTCTGGCCTCGCCGTCTGCTGCGCTCGCGCTCTGGCCACAGCTGTTCTCCTGCTTCAGGCTGCTGACGGAGCTCAGAGCGCCGCCCTGCTGGACTGGAGGTGGCGGCTTGAGTTCTGAGCCAGATTTGGGGAGATCAGAACACACCGTCTGGATAGATTTGCTGTACATCTTGGGCCGCTTCCGCTTTTCACCTTCTTTGTGTTTCTTTTTCTTTTTCTTCTTGACCTTTTTCATCAGCAGATCCTCAGCGGAGTCGATCTTCGGCTTCTCTCTGTCACCTACAGCACAGGAGAAAGAAGATTAACTTACACAAACATCCTCAGAACGAGAGTGATTTGGCATCCTAGCAAACAGCAGAGCTAATGAAGACAGGAGCAGACAGTCTCCAGAGTGCTTCAGATCAGCGAGAGCTTAAAGCTGATTTATACTTCTGCATCGGACATACGCTGTAGCCTCTCCGCCGTAGGATGTGCGGGGGTTTTCATTTATACTTCTGTGTCGACGTGCAGTACACATGTAAACCGCTAGTCTGCAGTGTCCACGGGCATGTTGCTAGTGTAACCCGCAGTACCACGGCAGAACAACTGTTTGTCGCGAACAACAAAGTGATGTAATGCTACATTTTATGATAAAATGATAAGACACTTGTTCTTTGATTTGTTTATTTTAAATAAGAAGGTGTAACATTAAAATATATTAAAGTATAAAACACACACACAAAACTCAAACACATACGGAGGCTCACAGCGCTCGCGGTCCTAGCAGACCAATCACAGCGCTTGCGGCCCGTGTAGATTTGACACGCTGTGACACTTTTGGAGAGGTGCACGTCAGGCTACGGCGTAGTTTCGACGCAGAAGTATAAATCAGCCTTATAGGTTAGACGTCTGTGAGACGTGAGCTTCTGTTGGTCGCGACTGATGTTTGAGTAAATCCGCTAGTTTTAGCAAAAACTGTGTATCACACACGTCCACCAGCATCACACATGTGTTCCTGCAGCACAAAAGCAGTCATAAGCAGCACAGCTATATTTGTAGCAATAGCCAACAATACATTGTACACAAAATTATCCAATTTTCTTTTATGCCAAAAATCATTAGGATATTAAGTAAAGATCATGTTCCATGAAGATATTTTGTAAGTTTCCTACCGTAAATATATCAAAACTTAATGTTTGATTAGTAATATGCATTGCTAAGAACTTCATTTGAACAACTTTAAAGATGATTTTCTCAATATTTAGATTTTTTTGCACCCTCAGATTCCAGATTTTCAAATAGTTGTATCTCAGCCAAATATTGTCCTATCCTAACAAACCAGACATCAATGGAAAGATTATTTATTCATTTATTATGATGTATAAATCTCAATTTCAGGAAATTGACCCTTATGACTGGTTTTGTGCTCCAGGGTCACAAATGATAGACACTAATAAAACAAATACAGAAACGGACAATCTAACTGACCCCGATGGCCGACTATCCATCTGCTTTGACCATGAACACACTCACCGGACACAAACTCACTACAGAGACGAGCAGATGCAGGAAAACATCACGTTCTGTAATCAAAACTAAACTGACGCACGAGTACGAGTCGAATGAGTACGTCTGTCACCACTGTGTCTCCAACAGTTTATTAATACTCTTCTTATCAACTTACTATTGATTAATGACTTATCTACTTCTATTTCTTTAAATTCTTTAATGACACTCACTATATGGTGAGACAAACATAGTATTTTTTGTCATGTGAATAAAAATTGAGATGCAAAAACAACATGTAACTAATGCACTACTTTCATTAATGATGTGACATGATTAGTTCGTTTAGTCCTCAGTTGTGCGCAAACAATCGTGTGTGTTAAACACAATCTAGGGGCGACAGTGAAAATTAACTTTGTGTGTTTCCATAAATGAAGAGGCACAGATGAGAGTTTAGCAGCTGACGTGATGAAAACACTGACTTTAGTGATTCTGACTGCATTTGTGCAATGTAAATATCACTGTTTTAAAGAATATTTCTGATTGCTTGGAAAAATATTAAAAAAAACAAACAGTCGATTCAATCTTACAAGTGGATCCCATATGCTAAATGTTTTATAACATCATCATTATTAACTGATTATAAATGGTGAACGTAGATCTTTGCTCACTGTCATATGATCAAGTCAGTAAAGTGACTGAATGTACGTCACAAACACTTCCCGCTTTATTTAGAATCAGACTCAAACCTAAAACGACTCGCGGTTCAGTGAGTGAGTCAGTAATAACTCTGAACGATTCACTGCCTAAGCGAGTTAAATATTAAATCATCACATTTGCAAACAATCTGGTCGGTCAGTTTTAATTCTGGAGCCCAGGGGCGCTGTGCCGGGGGGGAGGTTAGGACCATTCCAAGGGCCGGTGAGGGCCGGTTGTTACCCGTCTGCTGCCAGCAGAAACAGTGTTTTTGAGCAGGTTCACTCTTTCTCAGATGTCTTTTAGTGACCAGCATCTGTCTAAAGCTGTTTAGGAACCCAACATATTTTAATAATACATTCTAATTATTAAAATTATAAATGATGTGCATGTCAAGAAGTGAACCCGAGTTTCCAAATGCATGTGAGGTCAGAGGTCAAACACAGGTGAACGTGATTGTTGTGAATTATGATTGACAGATCGCTCACCTTTCTCCAGGATCTTCACCTCTCCATTCTCCCTCTTCATCTCCATCATCAGCTTATGTTTTCTTTTCTCCTTCATCTCTTTCTCCTGCTCTTTTTCTCTGTCCATCTCTCTCTCTCTCTTCTTCTCGCTGTCTCTGTCTCTCTGTTTCTCTTTGTCTTTGATAGTGTGATCTGTAGGAGGAAGAAACACATTGGACGGTTAAAAGAAACCAAAGCATTCACAGATGTCAGGTTTCTCTGATTCCTGGACTAAAGCGCCGTACAGAGGGTCACGCGTGTGAACGACGGCCTACTGAGAGACACAATGGTGTAAGTTTGTGAATTTACCAGCTCACGTCTTTAACTAGTAGTCACATTCCCCAACAGGTTCTCAAAGCATATTTTCATATATATTATAAATAAATATATACTTTATATATTTCAAAGTATATACTGTCATGAAAAATAGGGTTTGGAAAGCCCTAAAAAGAAGCTTTATTTTCTTTAATTTAGGTCCTTTGTATCCTGAACAGGCTTCATGAGGGTCACGATCCTCGTGCAAACACACATCACGTTCACGAGGATGGTTTGCACTGACCTTCACGTACATCAACAAGCTGCAAGCTGCCAGGGTACAATCATGAGTTATCATGAAGACCAACTGCACAGATTGTGAAACGAATGAAAATATGATTATAAAACACTAAACATACTGTTGTGGAGGCAGGTAAACAGAGACAATGAAAAATGATAATTCTGTCATTATTAACTCTCCCTCGTGTCGATCCTGACCCGTAGGACTTTCTTTCTTCTGCAGAACACAAAAGAAAAGATTCTGAAGAACTGCTTTTGTTAATACAGTGAAAGTAACCACTGCACCTATCTGACCTTCACTTTATTGACATTTTTCAAAATATCTTCTTTAGTGATCCAGAAAGTCAGTCATGCAGGTTAAGAATGATGTGAAGGCGAGCAAATGACGGCTTGATCATGTTTGGGTGAGTCAGTGAGAGTTAGTAGAAGTTAGGGTGAGTTAGTAGGAGTTAGGGTGAGTTAGGGTCAGTTAGTAGGAGTTAGGGTCAGTTAGTAGGCGTTAGGGTCAGTTAGTAGGAGTTAGGGTCAGTTAGTAGGCGTTAGGGTCAGTTAGTAGGAGTTAGGGTCAGTTAGGGCTAGGTAAGCATCTGTAGGACAGGCAGCCAACAGTGCGTCTTTAATGAATGAATATGGCTTTTGTGCTGTTTTCATAACAGTTGTGTTATGACAGATGGGTTACTACTTTATTAGTGTTTATTAATGTCATGTGGGAGTAACAGGCCTGACACAAACAGTAAATAACACACAACAGTTCAACACAGTGAAGCTCACAGTATAACTCGGAGAACAGCATATTTATTACAGAGCAACAGAAGATCGCTGTACATGACTGTCTCGTGTTCTCCAATCACCGAGCGAGTGTTATTACTGAGACTCCAGCAGTAATACAGCAGTTATTATAATCGTGATCTTCTGGTGTCCGTTAGGCATCTCAGGAACGACAGAAGATATTTAGATTACTGTTTTTATTAGTACGAGCTATTATTCTGCCGTCCTACAGACTAATTTAACACTTGAATATAAAAACACGCATTTATTATAGGATATGATGATGTTTGCCGATGGATCTGTGCGGTAACACAGGAGATGTGATGAGGTAACACAGGAGATGTGATGATGCTATTATAATGACAGCAGATGTGAATTATTGTGATGGTAATACGCGCGTCTGCGGCGGGTCACATTGCAGCTGCACGCGCCTCACCGATGCTAAGCTAACTAGCTCGCGCTGTCGGTGTTTTCCACGCAAATAAACACATACGCACTCATCCACGAGCACAATAAACACATCATAAACGCTCACACACACACACAGATCACAGCTAGCGAAGCAGCAGGCCGTTATCAGCCGCAAACAGCAGCAGCGAAGCGACTAGCGATACCTTTCTGCGACAGCTTCAGCTCTCCGTTCTCCTTCTTCACACTGAGGTGATTTTCAGCCGCCAGTTTGTGTTTCTTCCTCTCTTTCTCTCTCTCTTT
>NW_015506577.1:64741-67241 GCF_001515645.1 Sinocyclocheilus grahami
GTGTGAGTTAGGGTGAGTTGGGGTGAGTTAGACAGAGAGCAGCGAGTCTTAAATGACTGGATGTGGCTTTTGTGCTCATGTTGTTATGACAGATTGGTTACTACTTTATTAGTGCTCATTATTATGTTATGTGGGAGTAACAGGCCTGAAACAAATAACACACAACTGTTCAGCACTGGCAGTTTAGTGTGACCGAAAACAGCAGATTTATTACAGAGTAACAGATCAACGCCTTCACTGGAGCTTCAGCTGGATGTTAGGGTTATTACAGATATTTCAGCAGTTGTTATAATCGCGATGATCGTTAATGTTGATCTTCTGGTGTCTGAATAGACATCTCAGGAATGACAGCAGCTATTTCGAATGCTGTTTTTAATGGCTATTATTCCGCCGTCCTGCAGGTTAAATTGAGACGTGAATATAAAGAGACGCATTTATTGGCATGATGATGATGATGATGATGATGATGATGATGATGATGATGATGATGATGATGATGATGATGATGATGATGATGATGATGATGATGATGATGATGATGATGATGATGATGATGATGATGAGTGTCTGCTGTAGCAGCAGATGTTAATGCGCGCGTCACACTGCAGCTGCACGCGCCGATGCTAAGCTAACTAGCGCGCTGTCGATGTTTCCACTCAAATAAACGCGCACGCACTCGTTCACCAGACACAATAAACCCTTAATAACACACACACACACACAGATCACAGCTAGCGAAGCAGCAGGCCGTTATCAGCCGCAAACAGCAGCAGCGAAGCGACTAGCGATACCTTTCTGCGACAGCTTCAGCTCTCCGTTCTCCTTCTTCACACTGAGGTGATTTTCAGCCGCCAGTTTGTGTTTCTTCCTCTCTTTCTCTCTCTCTTTGCCCTTCTCTTTCTCTTTCTCTCGGTCTCGGTCTTTCTCGGTTTTGGTTTTCTTGTTTTTCGGCTTGCTGCTGTAATTCTGCTGCTCCGTGCCTCCGTTCATCTTCTTGGCTTTAAATATTTTCTCTTCGTGTCGGATTTTCTTGGCCGGTGGAGGATGATGGTGGCGCTCCCGGGTCTGGGACGCTGGTTTCGGTTCGGTGGGTTTGTTGAGCTGAATGAACTCCGCCATCTTTTCTCTATTTATTCTCTCGAGCTGCTGCTGTTTGTGTAAGAAGACGCACGGGAGGGGCGTGGCCTGGCGCTGATTGACCGATAAAGCAGCCTTGAAATGGGCGTGGCCAGACGCGGACTGACAGCAGGAAAGGTGACGTCAGCAACTTGGTCGCTGTATTCATTTGATTATGATGCATGAGCTCATTTACTATCTTGATGTTTTTCCAAATTTTGATGATACTCGATGCATCAATATTTTTGCTCTGACAAATGTAAAAAGGTGATTTTTGTTGCCTCTCATGAAAAAGACATGATCTGGATAGAACAGCACATTGTTTAATAACCCTAACCCAAAATAATGATAATCTACACATGGTGACCACTAACTGCTTAATACTACATGAGCACAAAAAAATTTAAATCACATTTACTTAAAGGTACAAGCATACATACGTGTGTGTGTGTGTGTGTGAAAGGAATATGAAATGAAATATAAAACTATCAAAGTTATACAAAAAGAGCAATCTTCCTACAAAAGGAACGACTGCATGTGCTTCTTTGAAGAACAAAAGAAAAACATGAAGAACAAAGAAACACAAGCAGAATACGGAATAAATGCAGTAATATATTTACACTCCAAGCAGATCTTTTCTCATGTGTGATTATCACGGTCAATCATCACGTTTTCAGATTCAATCTCACATTTATAGGGTCAGTTAGTAGGAGTTAGGGCGAGTTAGTAGGAGTTAGGGTGAGTTAGTAGGCGTTAGGGTCAGTTAGGGTGAGTTAGTAGAAGTTAGGGCGAGTTAGTAGGAGTTAGGGTCAGTTAGTAGGCGTTAGGGTCAGTTAGTAGGAGTTAGGGTCAGTTAGGGCTAGGTAAGCATCTGTAGGACAGGCAGCCAACAGTGCGTCTTTAATGAATGAATATGGCTTTTGTGCTGTTTTCATAACAGTTGTGTTATGACAGATGGGTTACTACTTTATTAGTGTTTATTAATGTCATGTGGGAGTAACAGGCCTGACACAAACAGTAAATAACACACAACAGTTCAACACAGTGAAGCTCACAGTATAACTCGGAGAACAGCATATTTATTACAGAGCAACAGAAGATCGCTGTACATGACTGTCTCGTGTTCTCCAATCACCGAGCGAGTGTTATTACTGAGACTCCAGCAGTAATACAGCAGTTATTATAATCGTGATCTTCTGGTGTCCGTTAGGCATCTCAGGAACGACAGAAGATATTTAGATTACTGTTTTTATTAGTACGAGCTATTATTCTGCCGTCCTACAGACTAATTTAACACTTGAATATAAAAACACGCATTTATTATAGGATATGATGATGTTTGCCGATGTCTCTGTGCGGTAACACAGATATCGTCCTCTTTTGG
>NW_015506577.1:72241-77241 GCF_001515645.1 Sinocyclocheilus grahami
TACGGCTCGCCCTGTGAACTCCGGCCCGCGCCGTCTGATCTCAGTCTAAACTATTGCAGAAGAACGGGTCCAGCCCCGCAGCAGGAGTAAGGCAGGTTCTGGTCCCGGAGACACGCTTAGCACCAGCACAGCGAGTCCATGGCAGCGAGGTGCATCATGGGAGATTATCTTTGTAGCTTTACTGATTGTGTTAGTCAGAGAAGAGGCGCCGTCGTCTACAGTGGCACTTATAGAAGAAAGAGGAGCGTGGAGTGTGGAGCGGATGGGTGCCGCGGTCACGTCCACTCCGACGGAGGCTCCCGGGGGCCTTTGGGATGCGAGCAGTGGCTGCTGAATCCTGCGGCACAGAGACGCTTGAGAGAAACTCACAGATCATTACGGAAAAGCTCTGGTCTGCTCTGGTCACTCACCGATATCCGTCTCTGCTCTCCTGTCCTTCAGAGGCGAATCTGGGCCCTTTCCGTTCTTCTGCTCAGCATCTAGAAAAAACATCACTGCTAAACAAATGCACATCTTTGCCGTCAGGCTTCTATTTCATCACATTATGGGAGAAATCAGAGTGAGTGTCTCTGAGTGCGATCAGCGGCTGATCTCTGAGATACAGCTGGAGATTCGGAGCGGCTGCTAAGGGCTAACAAAAGCACATTCACATTCAAATAAAGCTGTGTGTTCAACCACAATGCACTGAAATGCTGCAAGTGAATTAAAATATTATTTTTGTGTAATTATAATAATAATAATAATGTTCATTATAATAATAAAAATCATATCTTTGTGTAAACAGTAAGGAATTAACTGAGCAGACAGCGGCACCTGTGAATGTCAGAAGGAGTCACAATAAACCCACTCTGACATTAAAGGCATATTCACCCAAAAATGAACATTACCCCATAAATTACTCACCCTCAAGGCATCCTAGGTGTATATGACTTTCTTCTTTCAGACAAATCCAATCGGAGTTATATTAAAAAACGTCCTGGCTCGGTGGCTGGCTTGGTTCCAAGCTTTTAAATGGCAGTGAATGGGTGTTATTTTTCAACAGTCCAAAAGAAGTCCAATAAAGCACATCCATCCATAATAAGAATAAAAAATATCCATATTTAAAACTTTATAAACAGTAATCTCCAATCCTTAGCGCTCACAATAGAACGGCGTTCCGGCTGATGAGAACATGCTGGTCTTATATGAACCTACGTTTGTTTACAGGAGCAAAGGAAGCAAAGTTTCCTTACTTTAGCAAAGGAAAACCAGCCTCCTCTTGGCTTATATCGCAATCCTCCCACATTTTTCTTTACAAATCCTCGTTTTGTACTTCTCATTCGTGGCCGGCATTTTGTTTTGCTCTCTCTGCTGCACTTCCTCGTTCGTCTCTAATCACCGGAGTAACACTACGCTGTGTGAACGTATGACATTTAGTGGAAGCTTCAGATTACTGCTTATAAAGTTTTAAATATGGATACTTTTCTTACAAAAATGCATCAATTTACTAAGGCCTTTATTCACCCCCCAGAGCTGTGTGACGCACTGTTTATTATGGATGGATGCGCTGTATTGCACTTCTTTTGGACTGATGAAAAATAACAGCCATTCACTGCCATTATAAAGCTTGGAAGAGCCAGGACAATTTTTCATATAACTCCGATTGGATTCGTTCTGAAAGAAGAAAGTCATATACACCTAGGATGCCTTGAAAGTGAGTAAATCATGGGCTAATTTTAATTTTTGGGTGAGCTATCCCTTTAAAAGTGATATTAAAAAAAATGTAAATGCTGTTATCATGTTAATGCTATTAATATTGTAAATAACGCACCTAATGCTGGTTTCTAGTGCTGCACAAACACGGGTCAGAGATGACGAGTGAAAGCGGGACACCGAGAGATTCAGTAAAAATAAAAGTCTGCAGGAAGTGCTGATGAACAGGAAGTGTTTTTGGCTGATAATATGATGTGGTTTAATCTGGTAGCAGCTCTAAGGCCCGGGTATACGTCTTGCGCACAGTGTATAAAATATACTGGACCGCGATGAGTGTGAACGGACGAGCTCGACACACACAGCGCCACCTAGTGCACTCGCTCGGTCTCCACATGCACCGCTGCACACGGACACTTCTGATGACGAGACTGCGTGACGTACCGGTCTTTGGAGGACTAGCAGGAGCTTGTGTGTCTGCAGACGCCTGTGAAGAGAAGAGACAGATGTTAAAGCTCTCGTTCTCAGTCGCTCGCAGCAGAAACAGACTCGTCTCACCTGTGACGACGCTTCGGCCAGCGGCGGCTTCACATCTGCGGCCTCTGAATGAACACGAGGGAAACGTTACAGGAAGTTCAGACAGACATGAGAACGAGCGGCTTTCTGACGACACACTATCACCTCACTAATGAAACAGACGAGTTTAACGACTGAGCCCTTAATGAGCCATCAGTGATCAATGCTCTTCAAACTCACAGAATCCACACACACACACACACACACACACACACAGGCTACTGACTCACCATTAACACAGATGCACTAAAACAACCAGGCATGCTGGGAAACATACCCTTTATCTACATACTTATTGAAAAAGCATTTGGTCAAAACCACTTTTTGTCATTTATATTTCAGAATGATCACTTCAGTCGCTGCGAGACGTAACAGAGGGCTGAGGTTCACTGTGTGTGTGTGTGTGTGTGTCACGAAACTGATGTTCACCAAGAGCAACCGGACGAAACTAACACACAATGTTAGTTTCAATGTTAGTAAATCCATTGTCTGGATTCTGTGCGCAGTGGAACAGGATCCCGCTCGACTACAGAAGCAGGAAGTGACGCGCTGTGCTTCTGTCTCAGAGCCTCTGCTGCCCTGTGGCTGGACACAGTAAAGACACACCTGTGGCCATTAGGAAGGACTCAGCGGTTTCGCTCAGGAACAGGCGGGGGCCAATCTTCACTGTCGTCACAGTCTGGGGCAAAGAGAGCACCGTTACCAACCAGAGCTCTCTCTCACACACGTACACACACCGCTAAATGCAGCATCAACACCTGACACGAGCCCGCCAGCCCAGACCCCCGATCATCACACTACCATCATGCCTTCAGCCCCACAAATTTACTGAGTGCCCTAGACAGGCAGCATTAGCACATTAGCACAGCTCAGAGGCAGAAAACAAGCTTTGATCAGGTGACCTAAAGATCCCAGGAGCATCTCTGCACACACACACACACACACACAAACAAGCACACACACACAAACACACACACTCTCACACACACACGCCGCTCCTCCGTCTGCTTCCTTTCCCAGCTCTCCCTTCCTTCGAGTCGCTCGACTCTCATTTGATCAGAAATGATTGGCACATGCGAGCAGGAAGTGACCGATTTTAGCATCACTGTGACAGGAGTCTGTGTCGCTTTGAGTCCAGTCTTTAGGAAGTGGACGACTGTGTAATCCACGGTTCTCTCGGAAACAGAAGCACCTTTTCCCATTTTTCTTTCAGTCCCTTTAAGTTCTGTCAGCTTATCTGACCTTGTGTATTTGCGTGCGTGTGTGTGTGTGTATGTGTGAGAGAGTGTGCGCATGCGTGTGTGTGTGTGTGTGTGTGTGTGAGTGCGCGTGCGTGCGTGTGTGTGTGTGTGTGAGTGTATGTGTGTGTGTGAGAGAGTGTGCGCGTGCGTGTGTGTGTGTGTGTAAGTACGTACCTGAGGTGTGTGTGGGGAGGCTCTGGCCTGCGATGGACATCGGCATGACTCTGCGGTGGGTGTCAGTGCTCTGCTGTGCCGCTGAAGCCGTGCTGCTTATCGTGGAGAGAGCGTCAGGGCAGTCGGAGTGCAGCGGGTTGGTGAAGCTCAGCGCGGTCCGGCCGGGCTCGGACTGACCCTTCTCCTCCATCAGCGGCAGGTGGTTGGGTCGCGGAGGCTCGTCGCTCTCCTCACACACGGAGCTGGTGTTGGAGCGCTTGAAGGCATGTGAGCGCTGCAGAGCGCTGTTCCCCTCGAAGCTGCGAGGGCCCTCCTGCAGCGGAACGGTCTTGATCTCGATGCTCAGCGTGCGCTCCAGCGGGCGGTCCGGCCCGTCCTGCCCTGGCTTGCTGTAGTTCTCGTTGAGGTCGGGGTTCTGGTCCGACGCCAGCACGTGCAGGATGGGTTTGGGATGGTAGCGGTCATTGTCCTGCCGTGCGTTTGTGACCGTAGGGAAGGCCGAGGGCGGAGACGGCGTGAGGATCGGAGGAACGGGCCGCGGCTCTGGAGGCTGCAGAATCTCCTCCTTCACGTCGCCCTCGGCCTGATTACTGAGAGACAACAAACATGGGCTGACCCTCCACAGATTCATTCAGGATACGAGTTTATGTGGAAAACACAGCAGATGACAGGAAATACACATGTGACCCTGCAGCACAAAAGCAGTCTTAAGTCGCTGGGGGATATTTGTAGCAATAGCCAACAATACATTGTATGGGTCAAAATGATCCAATTTTCTTTTATGCCAAAAATCATTAGGATATTAAGTAAAGATCATGTTCCATGAAGATATTTTGTAAATTTCCTACCATAAAAATATCAAAACTTAATGTTTGATTAGTAATATGCATTGCTAAGAACTTCATTTGGACAACTTTAAAGATGATTTTCTCAATATTTAGATTTTTTTGCACCCTCAGATTCCAGATTTTCAAATAGTTGTATCTCAGCCAAATATTGTCCTATCCTAACAAACCATACATCAATGATTAGATTATTTAAATAATGAAAAATTATTTATTCATCTTTCAGATGTCAATTGTCAATGTCAATTTAAAAAAATGTACCCTTATGATTGGTTTTGTGCTCCAGGGTCACATATTGTCTAAATACTAATACTCCAATACTACACATGTGACCTGTGCTGGCAAAATGAGTGTGAATGTGCATGGGCTAATTTTGAGCTACACGCAAAAAAAAAGAAAAAAGAAAAAAAGTGACAAATGTAGATTTCAGTCGAAGTTAATGTTTTCACAAAAATGAGTTCATCTAGCAATCCCA
>NW_015506577.1:79297-102495 GCF_001515645.1 Sinocyclocheilus grahami
GAGTGTGTGTGTGTGTGTGAGTGAGTGAGTGTGAGAGTGAGTGTGTGTGTGTGAGAGAGAGAGAGTGAGTGAGTGTGAGAGTGAGTGAGCGTGTGTGTGAGTGAGCGTGTGTGAGTGAGTGAGCGTGTGTGAGTGAGTGAGCGTGTGTGAGTGAGTGAGTGAGCGCGTGTGTGAGTGAGTGAGTGTGAGTTTGTGGTCTTACCATCCCGTCTGTGAGCTCAGAGTTTGTTGGACTCTCCAAAAGCATCAGCTGTTTCTCAAAGAGCTGTGCAATCGCTCGATGAACCAGCTCGTACTGCTCCTGATGTACAGAGAGACACAGGAGGCTAGTGAATCAATCCTGCGCTGGTTTGTAATGCATAATATTCTGCTACAGTCTATAGCGGGTGTTTTGTGTAGTTTACTTTGGTCTGAACTGCTGAATGCCGGTGTGTCCTCATCTCCTGAATCAGCTGGAAAACTTTAAAATCTTCAGGAATTCTCTGCAAAATAACACACAATGATGCCAGTCCTTCAGTGGTTAGACTATATGTGTGTGTGTGCGCGTGTGTGTGTGCGTGTGTGAGTGTGCGTTACCCCAGCTTTCAGGAGGTTCCACGTGTAGTCGATGGCACAGATGGCTCCTGTGCGTCCACAGCCAGCACTGTCAACACATACAGCACACATCTGCAGTCAGAACACACGCTAACATCAGACACGCTACCCAGTCATTTCCTATGAAACTCTTAGGCTCGTGCTAAACCAACACCCATAAACCCCTGACTAAACCTGAACCTCAGCCTGTCCTTCTGATTGGCCATCAAGATAAAGCCAGAGAACGTCAGCGCTAGCGATCAGTCGTGCTGCTAACACGTCGTGATGGAGATGGAGCTGCTGCTCGAGGCTCATGGGACTGAAGATCAGACGTGAGGTCATGATGAGCAGATCTCATACCTGCAGTGGACACAGATGGGAACGTCGTCATGCTCCTGATATTCCCTCATCAGAGCGATCATGTCCAGAATGGAATCGAAGGATGACGGGACGTCGTGATCGGGCCAGTTCACGTAATGAAACTGCGTCACTCGCCGGGTTTCCTGACAGACCAGAGAGAAACAGACTGATGGTTAAAAACTGTTCTGATACAATAGACAGACAGACAGAAATAAAGACTTACATGATCGAACTCCACTGCGAGTGTGCGGATGAAATAATCCGTCCGCGGCTGCTCAGACTCCTGAACAAAAAAACAAGCCCATATCAGACACTCTCAATAGAGTTCTGAGGTTAGTCAAGTACAGCTGTTATTTACTTACTCCGATCTGCATGGATCTGCTTGATGCATTTGATACAGTTTGTGTTTTCTGTGACGCGAGTAAAGAGCAGTGGTACACAAATCTACAAACATGAATCATGAACGAACATAACAGGGACTAAATCTGTTAACAAACTATAGATTCGTATTTCCACATTTTCAACCATAACATGGCCCAAGAAAAATCTGGTCAAACTGAAGAGAAACCAGATTCTTCTTATTCCCGCATTTACCCCCGTTTCACAGACAAGGCTTAAGCCTAGTCCAGACTAAAATGTAAATCTGAGTTGTTTCAACTGAAAGAAAGTTGCACCGACTGATCTTAAAATATATCAGTGCCTTTATTTTGTCCCAAGATGAACATCAGTGATGTTTTTTCTAAGGTACATTTATAAAAAATTACTTAAAAGTCCTTATTGAACTATGGCCTAATCCTGGCTTAGTCTAAGCCCTGTCTGTGAAACCAGGCCATGAAGTTCTTCAGACCACGTTTGAAGATGTCTAATTCAGTGCTTCACTTGTGACTGAGAACAATCCGGTTTTAGTCACAACGAGTTTCAGAGTGAACGCGCTTCACATCCCATCGTGAACAATAACGTCTGTCGTCACAGCCGCAGAGTCAACACGCTTCTCTGGAGGTCATGTGACGAGAGAGTGGTGCATGCTGGGAAGTGTAACGGACTCACACAGGAGATCTTGAAGGGGCCGAATGTCACAGGCTCATCTCCAAACAGCGGGAAGTAACGCTCACACTTTTTCTGCAGAGGAAAGCGAATGAAGAACGTGTTTGAGTCTGTGAGTCGAAGCTTTTACGACTAAAGCAGAGAATCAACAATGAAATAATTCTTACCCGCCCCATCTCAAACTCTCGACACGCCATCACGATGACCTGCGCAACAGAAGTCATGTGTCACATACGAGAACACACACACACAAACACACACACACACACACAGACACAGACACAGACACACTCACTCACTCACTCACTCTCACACAGTCTCTCTGTGGCAGCAGATTCACTCACCGTGACCTTGTATTCCCAGATCATCCTCCAGAAGTCCAGCACAGTGTTGGGTAGCGGCCCCTGAGTGGCGATGTAGGCCTCCGGCCCGCCGATGCCCTGAACACACACACACAGGATCAGATCTGACCAAACACACGGCTTACAGTCCTGACAGACTCATCAGACTCTAGCTCAGGGGTACTCAACAGGAGGCCCGCATCATGCTGAAGATTAATGTATTTTTATTACAATTTGCCCTCAAAATATTAGGCAGCTTGATTTTTTTAATTTAAATGTAGGCGATACAATCACAGTGGTAAAAGCAGCTCGATCTCTGCAAGCGCTGTAACTAACGTGCAATTAAAAAGCAACAGCCGGCACGCCCCAAACAACTTAAAAGAGAAGCCTTGACCAACAAGAGGACATTTAATAACATGATTTTACTCCTCAACATCAGTCGAGTGTTTGAAATTACTTCAGTTTGTGAGCCGATGTGCGGTTTTTGTCACAGAACGAGGCAGAGTCTATACGGTAATAATGGTTATGTCGATTAGCATTGGATTGCAAATATACTTTATTATTATGAAAATACCAGAGATGGCTTGAAGAACACAGATAAACCATATAATGTCGTGTCGTATGTTTACTGTCGTAGGCCTATATTGTTGGATATTTAAATAAATAGTAAATCTAGTTTATAAATGACAGGATTCAGCTATCTGTGTCTATTAAAGCCTTGAATCACACTGTGACATTCAAATCTGCGTTCACGTTGCTCCAGAGAGATGTATGAAACATCTTTACTAATTATTTTGTATCATTATTTCTGTGTTACAAACATTCAAATAATCACAGAAGTACTGGAATAAAAGTTCATAGTTCGGATATAAACACTGCGGTCTACAGAAGCGATCAAAATAGAATAAATCACCTTTTCGAAAGTGATGATGCTTCAAATAAAGATTGTATCAATTACAACGTAATGCCAGCAGGTGGAGACAAGTGACTTAGAATGAGATTCGTTCAAAAAACATTGATTCATTCAGGAATGAAACAAGTGAAGTCTTTATGAGCGAGTCATTGAATCATTTGTTTAACTTTTTTTATCAATAGTTGAATATTGTATTCTATGAATAGACTGCAGCAATTATTTCTAGAAACTAATAAATTACATGTTATTTTGTTTAGTTGTCTGTTTTTTTTTTCAGAATCATGGTGGGAGAATAGTGATATCTAGTTTACAATAAAATACATGATACAATATAGTTAACATAAAAATGAAAAATAATACTTTCTAAAGAAATTTGTGAACTATATTTGCTCAAGAATGTTTGTAGTTTTAGCATTTTGAGTTTGTTCAATACTCTTAGTATGAATGCAATTTTTTGTTTGCATCAATATAGCAAAACAAACTTAATCCAATTTTTTGTTCCAGATTTTTACCCTTAAAAAAAAAAACATGCACCAAGAGCTTGTAACACTCCAAAGAGAAAGGAAAAATTTAAATAGCATCATATGACCCCTTTAAATGCAGCCCGCTCTAAACTCGAGTACCCTGCTCTAGTTGATGGTTCACTGTGTGTCACAGCAAGAAGAGAGAAGAAACACTTAAGTTCAAGAGTCAAGAAGCCAGCAGTCCTGTGTGAGTTTTATGTATTCTCATACACAGACATGCACAGACACACACAGGCTCTACAGAGACAGGAAAGGCCGCAGAAAAGCACAGGAAGTCTTCAGTACCTTGATGAAGTTTGCATTGATGTAGTCGGTGTCCTGATTGGATGTTTTTAACGTCACCTTCACACGACTGTGGTCGACTGGCGTGCAAGAGAAAGACACCTTCATGTCAGCAGATACACACACACACACACACACACACACACACACCTCACAGGCTCCAGATCAGACTTCATCATGAACAAACATCAGTCACATGACCTCTGACGCTCTCAAGCCCTTCAGTCAAGTCAAGTCACCTTTATTTATATAGCGCTTTTAACAATACAGATTGTGACAAAGCAACTGAACAGCATTAATTAGGAAAATAGTGTCAATAATGCAAAATGACAATAGTAAACACAAATTTTTCAGTTAAAGACAGTTCATCATTGAATTCAGTGATGTCAACATCCAGCTCAGTTTAAATAATATCTTTGCAATCATGTCAACGATAACGCTGGAAATGAAGTGATAACTTCAGTCATAACTAACACTTCATTCACATGACAGGATGGCTAGCATGAGCGTTAGGTTAGTGCTGGATTGGTCGTTTACTCACATGGCAGAATGTCTTTATATCGGTTTTTCTTAACGTTTTCCTCCTGCTCTCCAACATTAGTGGGGTAGATCTTCTCTGTTCTATATTTCGTTGATAATCGACGTAATCTCTGTAAAAGACATACAGAAACAGCCTTAACAGCAGAGAAAGATTACATTAGACACAGACATTCGCATCAGAAATAAATTTGACAAACAGCTAAAGCTGTTCAGATCGCTACGTCCCTGCGGCTCTGATTCCACCCGACACTGTGTGTGAGTGTGTGCGCGCGTGCATGTGTGTGTGAGTGAGTGTGCGTGTGTGTGTGTGTGAATGTGTGTATGCGCGTGTGTGTGTGAGTGTGAGTCAGTGTGTGTGTGTGTGTGTGTCAGTGTGTGTGTGTGTGTGTGTGAGTGGGGGCTGTAATACTTCCTTTCCTGCCAGTGTTGGGGAGGAACAATGGCTGTCGTGACACAGTTCTCCTGCGCTCTGTTCTCATTGGTCCATTTCCTGGTCCACCCCATCAGAGCCGACACCCACATCGCTGACGGACACGTCTCACACACACGCAGACACACACACACTTTTACCTAAATGAGCCTGTCTCTGACTTCTATTGACCTAACATGTCTATAACGACTACAGACAGACCCTAAAAGAAAACTGTTCCAAAGGAAGAGTTTGTCACTCGAGACACTCTGGAGACTATCTTCATCAAATCTGTAGCACATCTCACATTAAACACACACACACACACGCAAAGAAAACACTTCCAACTTCAAGATTTCTTGGGGCAGATGTTCTTCTGCACATCTGAACTGAAGAGTGAGATGGAGAGAAGGTCAGGCTGATCTCTGACCAGTGGACGGTGTTCATCTTCACAAAGTGCCATCATGACTGACATCACTAAACACTCAGTCCTGCCACAACTAACCCACTCGTCCTCTCTCTCGTCTCAGTGTTTGACCTGCTGTGATGTTTGAGGAGTTTCACACAAACTGAGACGCAGTGACCAGTAAGCTCTGACCTCACGCTGAGCCTGATGAAGGTCAGTTCACACACACACAGTCCAGTGAAGGTGTTTATGTCATAAGTGTGTAAGACCTGCTGTATCTGTGATGCTCTGCTGAAGCGTGATGTGTTCAGTCCTCTCTCACTGATGTTATGTATGTACTTGTGTCAGATAGATCTGCTCGGAAAGAATCGATACGTTTTTCTGTCATTGTTCATCAGACGTGTACATCAGCACCTTCAGAGCGTGAGTGTGTGTGAGAGAGAGAGAGAGAGAGTGTGTGGGTGTGTGTGTGTGTGTGTGTGTGTGTGTGTGTGAGTGAGTGAGTGAGAGAGAGCGAGAGAGAGAGTGTGTGTGTGTGTGAGTGTGTGTGTGAGAGAGAGTGTATGAGAAGAACACGATTCAGGTAAAATTATCTTTGAACTATCTGGTTAAAGAAAGTTCTGTTCGAAGTGCAGCATACATGAAGTTCAGCATGGTGTAAACATAAAACTAATTAAATAGCAGAAAAGATGTGTGAAATATGAAGGCAAATATTGTAACATATCAGTATTGTAATTAAACATATACTGTATGTTCAAAAATAACTTGAAATTAGAAAAATGCAAAATGTTTTTAGCCAGAATGTAGACATTTAATTTTAGAGATTAACTCAAAAAGTCAAGATGGTTCAATCACAAAATGACTGACAGTATAACCGCAGACATTACCCAAAAATAATAATGTCATGCACTCACATCTATAGCACTGGTGGATTGGCAACATGTCTGACTGTAATGTTTGATCATGTTTTTATTCAAAACCATAATTCCCTATTCAAAGAAAAAAATTTAATTGTGGCAAATAATACGCACTCACAGAGACACATACACACACAAATATATGAAAGCTCACATGAAAGTGACATTACAGCAAAATCACACACACACGAATAGAGAACGTGACATCACACACACACACACACACACACACGAATAGAGAACGTGACATCACACACACACACACGAATAGAGAACGTGACATCACACACACACACACACGAATAGAGAACGTGACATCACACACACACACACAGACAAAGTGACATCATGACACACAGAGTCATTAATGAACACAGGAAAACAGGACAGAGGGATGAACACACTCGTTTCTCACTGGAAGTATTTTTACACAAAACAGGATGTGGATGTCAAGGTCAGAAGCCACACACACACACACACACACACACACACACAGATCATCTGCTGTGTTTTAATGGGACGGTGACATCCACAGTAATCACAATCCCATCCCATGTCTTCACTACAAGTATAGGCTACTTCATTTTCTGCATTCTAAGTACACTACGCTGACTGTGAGCATGGATGCACACCATCTAGTAGACATTCCTTTTTAAGCGCTCAAATCATTCTCACATATAAAGCGGGCTGTATGTGGACGGTGAGCGGGACTGATGCTGAACACTGCGTCACAGACGACCGGGAGATGAACACAGACGAGGGAAGTGAACATCCAGCTCCAGCCCTGTGGCTGTTTAAGGTATTTGAGTAACAGGAAATGCAGAGCACACACACACACAGCTGTGACTCCATGAGGAGGGTTCATTCAGGAGAAAGCCTCACTGCCTTCCCATAATCCCCTGCATCAGGCAGAGGTCGAGCGATATGTCGCCCACATAAAGACATGAAATAATCCTCACAACGCAAATAAAGCAAATCCAAGCACACATGTGGGACAGCATACGCTAAAATGTGAAATAAGACCCTTACGAGCCCCCAGATCACACACAAAACTATTGCTACATCACTTCCTGTAAGGGCTTCTGGGAATTTCAGAGCTTTACTGGAGCAACTTTTATCCTCGTAAGCTCCAGAAAACACACAGAATTAAATCAGAGCAGCAGAAACAAACAAGCACAGGAGGAATGCAGTGTGTGTGTGTGTGTGTGGACACTGTGTGACAGAACCAAACACACACAAGCCCCTGACCTCTGACCTCTCACTGACTCTCAAACACAACAGATTACCCACAACACACTGCTGCAGATCAGAAAGCAACAGCAGAATATCTCACAGCGCTCCATCAGCTGAGAGTGTTTATGAACAAACATGACCAACTAATTACAAGCACATCAGCGGCCAGGAGACATTCTCCAGACTGCTTTCGTTCATTTGAATAATTAACAGATAAACTGATCACAGCTGACCTTCATCGGCCGGAGTCATCGTCACAGACACCAGATGAAGAACTCCTCCATCATGAGCATCTGCAACAGCTGTCACACTCATCTCTCTCTCATCCCTCACAACAACAACACTGAAGAGCAGAGATGAAGATGCTGAAGATGAGGATCTCTCACACACACACGATCTTCATCACACAACAACACTGCTGTCAATCTACTCGTCACGTCAAAAGAAGTGAAATCAAGCGACAAGAAGCTTCAGTGTGTGTTTGAGAGTTTTTAATGTGTATGTGAGTGTGTGTGTGTGTGTGTGTGTGTGTGTGTCTGTGTGTGAGTGTGTGTGTGTGTGTGTGTGTGCGTGACAGTGAGTGAGTGAGTGTATGTGCGTATGTGTGAGTGTGAGTGAGTGAGTATGTGTGTGTGTGAGTATGTGTGTGTGCGCGTGCTCCATCAGCTGAGAGTGTTTATGAACAAACATGACCAACTAATTACAAGCACATCAGCGGCCAGGAGACATTCTCCAGACTGCTTTCGTTCATTTGAATAATTAACAGATAAACTGATCACAGCTGACCTTCATCGGCCGGAGTCATCGTCACAGACACCAGATGAAGAACTCCTCCATCATGAGCATCTGCAACAGCTGTCACACTCATCTCTCTCTCATCCCTCACAACAACAACACTGAAGAGCAGAGATGAAGATGCTGAAGATGAGGATCTCTCACACACACACGATCTTCATCACACAACAACACTGCTGTCAATCTACTCGTCACGTCAAAAGAAGTGAAATCAAGCGACAAGAAGCTTCAGTGTGTGTTTGAGAGTTTTTAATGTGTATGTGAGTGTGTGTGTGTGTGTGTGTGTGTGTGTGTCTGTGTGTGAGTGTGTGTGTGTGTGTGTGTGCGTGACAGTGAGTGAGTGAGTGTATGTGCGTATGTGTGAGTGTGAGTGAGTGAGTATGTGTGTGTGTGAGTGAGTGAGTGAGTGTGTGTGTGAGTATGTGTGTGTGCGCGTGTGAGTGTGTGTGAGTATATGTGTGTGAGTGAGTGTGTTGTGAGAGTAGCTCTGTTCTCACCATGAAGTCCGAGCTGAAGTTATCTTCTGCTTTCTGCTCGCCGCTTCTCAGGGCTTCAATGAATCTCTTCAGGATATTCACCTGCTCCATCCTGACGGGACGTTTCATTCATCCACGGAGCAAAAGAATAAATAAATATAAATATGTTCAGGAAAGAGTCTTTTGAGCGATTACTCCAGCATGTTATGACCCATGATGCTCTCCGTCCCCGCGACGAAACGGCAGAAAGAGCGCGGACCGGAGCGGCGCGCGTCGCGCTGAGGAGCAGATATATATCCTCCGTTAGAAATCACTTTTAACTTCTGTCAGAAATCACTTTTAATAATGAAATAAACAGCGCGCCCCTCCCTGCGGCTGCCACATTCACACTGCACACAAGCGGACCGCCCCGACGCCGCTGCCGCGCTCCCGCCCCCCGCCGCTCCGCTGCCTGTGATTGGACAGAGACCGAGACTTCTGCAGCGGTGATTGGGCGAATCTTCACTTCAATCAAAGACGCGCTCCGATTCCGTGTTCCTGACTGTCAGGTCTGACTGTCAATCCCTGCGTCCTACGAGCTCATCTCTGATTGGCTGAATACGCTCCCGCCCACTTCCCTGATCCAGGTTAGACCCGCCTCTTCCGCGCTGACATACGGGTTATTTAACAGCGTCACCGTCATTCTCAGCATTGTCCCAGACTCGTGTGATGTTCGTGTTGAGTGTAATTCATTTCCCTTGTTTTTCAGTGATTAGAGTTTATTCAGCCGTGTCATGGATGTTCTCACAAACACTCTTTAGTCAGAAGGTTTAGATTATAATGTATCGTGATATTACACTATATTTATGAAGCAGTATTTCTGACATTTATTGTCATATTAATATTTGGGTTTTTGATTTTACTGCTATATTTCTTATGGTTTCCACTCTGTACCATCATGCAACATATCACTTGTAGTTGTTATGCATTTTTTATTGTAACTAATAGTGAATGATTTATTTTTTTGAATATTGTACAGTGTGTTTAATCAGACTAGTTTTTTCAGTGCACATGAACACATTTACAGTGATGATGAAGAGCTGCAGGGTGGGCTAATTCACTGTTTCACAAATACAGCTTCAAGACTTGATCATTTCTAAAGATCACGTGTAAACATGAGACTAGAGTGATAAAATCACTGACTAATGTATGACACACAGAAAGGATGTGACGTAACTATCCGCAGAAGTAAAGTTGCTGGTAATATGAAGCAAACTCAGCCACAGGGTTTCATCAGAAACTAACCCTTCCTCCGCCCAGAACAGCTCTTGCTTTACTTTCAACACGATTTCTGCTCCTGGCTACAGACTGAGACGACATCCACAGACACTCAAGACGGACAGCACTCATTCTACAGCAGGAGAAACCCAGTCATCCATCTGTCCGTCTGTCTCTCACACACTTCAGTCGTGTGTGTGTGTGTGTGTGTGTGTGATGCTGTTGGCTCTGCTGTTTCTGTAGAGATGAGAAGAGAAAGTTTCTGAGCAGCTGAGTTCAGGAATGTTCTTCAACAAGCCCTGACGTGACTCTGCAGCCGATCGCATAGCTTCCCTCTTCTGCCAAACACACACACACACACACACACACACACACACAAAGCTGCAGAGAACCAGCGTGAAAGTGCTTGTACAAAAATACTTTCCCTCCAGTCAGTGACACAGGAACGTTCTGGAACAGGAAGTGATCAAATCAACATCTCCATCACGCTTCTCATTGGTCAGTGAAGCTGAAAAACTCTCAGCTCTGCTTGGAGATGTTCTGGAGAGTCAGAGGAATTAGTTAACAGTACTGGTTAGTGAAGGTGATCTCCATTTGTTGGTCTGAAGGCCTTCTGTCTTTCCATCTCATACAGTTACAGAGCCACACGTCTTCTGACTGACCGCATAAGATCTGAGCTCTACAGCTTCAGATCCACTAGAACACAGTGTGTGTGTGTGTGTGAGGCTAGACACACACAAGCCGCACTGATCGTCACAATTGGTCAGTGAAGCTGAAAAACTCTCAGCTCTGCTTGGAGATGTTCTGGAGAGTCAGAGGAATTAGTTAACAGTACTGGTTAGTGAAGGTGATCTCCATTTGTTGGTCTGAAGGCCTTCTGTCTTTCCATCTCATACAGTTACAGAGCCACACGTCTTCTGACTGACCGCATAAGATCTGAGCTCTACAGCTTCAGATCCACTAGAACACAGTGTGTGTGTGTGTGTGTGTGTGTGTGTGTGAGGCTAGACACACACAAGCCGCACTGATCGTCACAAACACACAGTCAATCAGCCTGACCGATCCAGATCTTCATTTAACAGATAGTATTTTTGATTACACTAATGAATGAAAGCTAATAGAATAATTTGTCACTGCAGCATTTCAAAGAATAGGCTTCTGTCAGTCCTCTTCTAATTAAGCATCCTACGGAGAGCAATGTTTCCTTTCCTCTTTCCTCAGTCGAGCTGCTGAGGATCGATGGATCTCAAGCTGCCATCTACTGATCACAGACTGTACTGACTGAAGAACATTAAACACATGCTGCTGCTGAACTCGACTGACTGAGTACAACATCTGTTCATTTATATTAGTTGTGTATTGTGAATAATAATAATGGAATACATACAACATTTAGAACATTCAGATTCCTCCAAATCGTGAAACCTGTGCAATTTACTTTTAAATTTTACTGCTTGCAAATTATATTTTAGTCCATCTAACTGCCTGTAGATCTCTAAACGGTGACAGTACACACACAGTCATTCCTGAGCATTTCAGCGCAATGTGACATGATTTTCAATGCCAGCTCCACTTCAGATGATGTGGTTTTCAGTAGATACTGCAGGAATCCCGCAGCTGTTACCAATGATTAAAATGGCCATAATCTGTGATGATTTATTAACATCTTCGTCAGGTCATACTGAAGATCGGGTCACGGCTGTATCAGGAGTTTGTGCTCAGAGATACAGTATTGTGACAGTCTGTATTTCCGCTGGCTGTACCTTGGACAGATTCCTGCGCCGTCAGATGATGTGATGAATGAACAGACTTTTATTCTGTTAGTTTCACTGTATTTGCCTTCATCAGTCTGGCTTCAGCTACAGAAAACACATCTGCTGGCAGCAAGAGATTCACCGGAGGAAAACTCAGCCTCCATTACAACATATATTTACAAGATCAAAACACACGCATAAAATCACATACAATTGAAACTCAAATGTACAAAACTCATTTAAGAGTCAAATTTCTCTTTAAAAAAAAAAAAAGGGGGAGAAGGAACAGAAACATTGGAATGTTTGCTCTCTGTAGAAACACTGAAGAGTGTTCACGTACAAACGTCTTCATACAGCTGGCCAAAATGTGTGAGTGTGTGTGTGTGTCAGTCTGTGTATTTAGTGTGTGTGTGTGTGTGTGTGTGTGTGTGTTTGTGACAAATGAGGACATAAATGTGTATAATGACAAAGGTATGACAGGTATTACAAGGAGAAGGTGACTTTTCAGGACATTACCCCATGTGCCCACATCAAAACGCTTATAAATCACACAGAATGGAGTGTATTGAAAATCTGAAATAGCAGAAAGTCTCCTGTGAGGGGTAGGTTTAGGGGTAGGGTTGGTGTAGGGCAATAGAATATACGGTCTGTACAGTATAAAAACCATTACGCCTATGGAGAGTCCCCACTTTTCACAAAAACAAACCTGTGTGTGTGTGTGTGTGTGTGTGTGAGTCTGTGTATGTAGTGTGTGTGTGTGTGTGTGTGTGTGTGTGTGTGAGAGAGAGTGTGTATGTCAGTCAGTGTATGTAGTGCGTGTGTGTGTGTGTGTGTGTGAGAGAGTGTGTATGTCAGTCTGTGTATGTAGTGTGTGTGTGTGTGTGTGTGTGTGTGTGTGTGAGAGAGAGTGTGTATGTCAGTCAGTGTATGTAGTGCGTGTGTGTGTGTGTGTGTGTGAGAGAGTGTGTATGTCAGTCTGTGTATGTAGTGTGTGTGTGTGTGTCAGACTGAGCTCTGGGGCAGGATGTTGTATCCCAGCTGGATCAGGGCTCCGGTCAGCAGCGTCCAGAGCGGCACACAGATGATCAGCAGCCGCAGGTTGGTCAGTTGCTCCAGCCGCGCGCACAGAGTCACACAGAAGCCCACCTTCATCATCAGAGCCAGCAGATACCAGACCTTCAGCCGCGGGTCGAACCCACCCCGGCAGCGGCCCGCCAGCCTCACGCCCAGCAGCAGCAGCAGAGCGCCGTCAAACACCCAGACGGGCAGGAAGACCAGGAACCAGCTCCAGCGGACCTTTCCATCCAGCTTCAGCACCAGCAGCACGAGGAAGAGGAGCGTGAAGATCCAGGTGAGCAGAACCCGCTGCGCCAGAGACATCTGCACCGCCTGACCACACAAACAGACCAGGTCAGTCACCAGCAGTCATCACCATCATCATCATCATCATCACGCGCGTGACGTCACTCACAGTGTGAGAGAGAGTGTGTGTGTGTGTGTGAGAGTGAGAGAGAGTGTGTGTGTGTGTGTGAGTGTGAGAGAGAGTGTGTGTGTGTGTGTGTGAGAGTGAGAGAGAGTGTGTGTGTGTGTGTGTGTGTGTCAGTCTGAGCTCTGGGGCAGAATGTTGTATCCCAGCTGGATCAGGGCTCCGGTCAGCAGCGTCCAGAGCGGCACACAGATGATCAGCAGCCGCAGGTTGGTCAGTTGCTCCAGCCGCGCGCACAGAGTCACACAGAAGCCCACCTTCATCATCAGAGCCAGCAGATACCAGACCTTCAGCCGCGGGTCGAACCCACCCCGGCAGCGGCCCGCCAGCCTCACGCCCAGCAGCAGCAGCAGAGCGCCGTCAAACACCCAGACGGGCAGGAAGACCAGGAACCAGCTCCAGCGGACCTTTCCATCCAGCTTCAGCACCAGCAGCGCGAGGAAGAGGAGCGTGAAGATCCAGGTGAGCAGAACCCGCTGCGCCAGAGACATCTGCACCGACTGACCACACAAACAGACCAGGTCAGTCACCAGCAGTCATCACCATCATCATCATCATCATCACGCGCGTGACGTCACTCACCGCACAGTCCCGCCGAAGCCAGCAGGATCATCCGTGAACTCTCATCAGAACCGTGATTAAACGGCCCTCATCGCAATCAGAAGCGAGTGAATCGTTCTTCGGCTTTGTTGGGACGCGCGCTGTTGTCTGCAGCTGTCAATCACACCGGGATTCTGTTTCCGGGTTCAGCAGCGTGTCCCGGATGTGTGGAACATCGGCGTCCATAGAAACACCGATCAGCTGACCATCGTTTCAGGAGTTGTGTAACGTGTTTATCATCGCTTATTTCAGCTGGACAGGCGTTCTTGTCGCGTTATGAGACGCTGAAGCACGCGGTTAGGCGCTGAAGCGCTGCGGTCATGTGACCTGCAGAGGGCGCCATTACTCGCCCGTTACTCACGCGTTACTCACGCCTCCGCCAGTCTCCGCCTGCGGCACACATCCCTCGCGAGGCTCGCGTGTAACGGTGTTAACGGTGGTTAGGACGGTTTTCGCGCGGTTAACGGTCGTTATTGGGCTGCGCGTTTATTCCGTGCGCGCCGGTAACGCGGATCTTACAGCTGCGGGCGACTCTTCTTCAGTAACCGCTTCGAGAGACCGCGACACTGAACACCCGCGATCCTCTTCTTCATCTTCATCAGCAGCAGCATCTTCATCACGTCAATCTTCCGTCGGTGTGTCGAGCATGAACGACTGAAGCGGCGCGTAACGGTAAGAGATGAAGATCTGTAGCTTACACACACACACACACACACACACACACACACGCACGCACATACGATACAGACACACATACGATACAGACACACAAAGAGACACAAGCACATACAGACAGACACATACTCACACACACACACACATTAACACACAATACAGTCAGTTAGACTCTCTCTCAATTTCAATTTAAGAGTGCTTTATTGGCATGACAAAAATTATACATTTGTATTGCCAAAGCAATTGCAGCTGGACTGCTCACAAATAGTGCACATATGTATTCACAAAGAAAAATTATAATAATAATATATAAAAAGTATTAAGCATGTAGTGCAAAATGAATTACTAATGTATAAGTATATAAACTAGAAATAAAACTAAAATAAGGGAAATCTCTCTCTCTCTCACTCACACACACACACTGTTATTTATAAACGGATGGTAACGCGCTCGGGTTCCACACAGAGACACACTTGTGTTTCTGTATTTAAGTATAAAGCCCTTTCACTCAATCAGCAGCAGATCACACTCACCTGATGCTGATCTGCAATCATTGCTTTTGTTGATCTGATCAGACAAACAGCCTAAAATCCCACCGCTGTCAGGAACAGACCAGTTATAACTAAACATTCAGTGCTTCAGTGAACCTGTCCAGATGTGTGTGAGCGGCCCGGGACTGAATGTATGGGGTTTTTGTTTTTTTGAGACTTCACATGATATTCCGCTATGATTCCAGTTCCAAGGGAACGTACACGTTACATTCAAAGGGCATTAAAGTGTGCGAGACGTGAATTTATATTGTATTTATTTACAGAGGTAGGGGAGAGCGGGGCACAAAGTAACACTTTTTGACTTTCTCAGTTTGTGTAAATCCACATGGGGTTCAGAATATATTTTTTTATCCACAGTAATTTTACACTTGTCTACTACAAATATGTCGCTTTGTTTCATAATTACAGTGTATACGTTTTTCTTTATTTACCCTCAAAAAATGGAAGTGAAATGTGACAACATGCCCCGTAGGTGGAACACATTGTAACATCTGAGGGGCACGTTGTAACATGACCATGTAACAGCTTAAAATCTTATCTGATCCAATGGAAACAATATACAAGACAAACTAAAATATTTTGTTAATAAATATATATATATATTTTTAATTATTATTATTTTTTGTTTGTTTAAATAAAATAATGGCGTTTTTTAAGAATTAAAAATAATCTGATTTTGGAGTTTGACAATGAACACATTGCAACCGTGCTTGGGACGGCCCACATAAACCAGCAAAAATGCTTTACATGTCTTGAAATAATAATTTCTAAACATTAAACATTGACTGTCAGTCTTTATTTACCTGTTTCTCATTAAAATTAAAGTAAATAGTGTAAATTACTGTAGCGACTCAGCTCATGACAGGAAATATGAATAATTAACCATAACTAGTTATAATTAACTATTCATATTTTAGATCCGCTGTAGATATTTAGCTGACCTCTCAGGGTCAACTGTCTTGTCAATTCTAAGAACGTTAATTTCCTGGTTAGTTACAACGTGCCCCATCTGCGCAACTGGAGTTTAAAACTGGTTAGTGTCTTCTGCTAGTTAGCGAAGCATTTAAAAAACTATCTGAACTGATAAATAACAGATTGGAGATTAAAATAATAGCAGATTTGTCTCATTTTAAATGAATAATAAAAACTGAGATAAATTTACTTAAGCCAGAATTTAAATGTTACTATGGTAAAATAAATATTCAAACCACGTGTTACAACTAACACCCCGTTACTTTGTGCATCGCAAGTTTATTGTTAAATTGTTAAATGCCCTTACATATCTCTGTCACGTCATTATAAGTGTTTGATCACCACGTTTGAGTGATCATTGCAAAAAATGTGTTTATGTATATATATTCTGTTTATGTATATACTGTATTCTATATATAGTACCAGTCAAAAGTTTGGACACTTTCCCATTTGTGTGTCCAAACATTGACTGGTACTATATATAGAATATATAGTATCGGCCCCAAAAAACCCACATATCGGTCGGGCTCTAGTTGTCATCTTCTCCAAGTAAAAGGGCATTTTCTCAGCATCACGGAGTTCAGTAAATGATGGGATCAGGGCTTCAGATCTGGGGAGAAATGTTCCCCTCACAGTGTGATATTTAGGACAGATCAGCAGAAAGTGTTTCTATGTCTCTCTCTCTCTATTTCTAAATCATGCTTACTTCATCTGTATTTGGAGAGGATTTGTCTTTCTTTAAATGGTTTAATCAATAAATAATTGGCAAATTTAGTGGTTCTGTTTAGGGTTGAGTAGCATTGGCGTTTATTTATTTTTATTTCTCATGTCTCTCTCTCTCTCCGCAGCTGTGTGTCAGCTCTGACCTTGAGTCGGTGTTGTGTTCTCGCTCGTGTCGGTCGCTCGGCCTGCAGCAGCGCTCCATCAGATTCTCTGTAAGTTCTTCAGAGTGAAGTGTTTCTTTTGTCAAATAAGTTTTTTATTCAGTCTGAGTGAAGCATTTCTGAAACGTTCTCTTACACCTGTGTGTGATGGACTGAAATATGAGTGCAAATGTGTCTGGACTGAATCGAGTGTGTGTGTTTTTAACCCTGAGCTCTGTGAGTGTCTGGAGCGTCAAGCGCTGCGGCTTCTGCAGGCTATTTTAAGTTGTTTGTTCCATGAATAGCTTCACGTCTATCCAGAGATCAGAGTTTCCTCACAGCGCTCTTCATCTCATCCATCTGTTCACTCGTGTTTCATAGACGCATCTGAACGAGTCCTGACTTCATCTTCTCTGAGTGACGGGTTCCTTTAGCCAGATGGGTTAAGAATAATCTCTCACTGAAAGATTCTGTGGCTCTATGTGTCTGTGTGTGTGTGTGTGTGTGTATAGTTGTGAGTCTTTGTGTTTTGAGTTGAGTTTCTGCATGAGGCTTAAGAGACAGTATAAATGCAACCGTTTCCTCTTACAGACGCATGCAGGAAGACGCGCTGCTTTATTTAGCCTGTGAAGAACACACACACGCTGCAGTGTGACCTCCAGAGACACACACACAGTATCAGATGTGACGCACACACTGCTGTCCATCTCCTTCATGAAACATGCACAGCCATGTGTTGGGTTACACCTCAGCAGATGGACGTGTGTGTGTGTGTGTGTGTTTATTTCCTGCTGGCTTTGTCTAGAACGGTTTTATTTATTGTTGCGTAACGAAGTGCCGCTGCTGCTGTAAAAGCATCCGTTAATGACAGCATGATGGGATCTGACTCTGAATCACATTGATCTGTGTGTCTTTGAGTCAACTGATCGCCTTCATTGATCCAGGATTGATAGCTGGCAGTTTTCAGTAGATGAATCCTAAATCAGGAAGCTGTTGATGTTTGTGTTGGTTGGCAGGAGCACAAATCACATGTAAATGAAAGTGTTTAGTGAGCGCAGGACCGGTCTGTCCACTCTTCAGTGTGCACTAGTGAGGGCGTGTGTCTCGCGTCCCTTCAGGCTGTTTTATGTTCCCGTTCTGCTGCTGCCTGCTTTGTGCTAAATTTGCTGTTGATGACGTGGTCAGGTAAAAAAAGCTCATCTATGTGTGTGTGTGTGTGTGTGTGTATCACATTAATGCAGTGACTGAACAAACTCCCAGAATGCTCAGCGTTCATTCCATGATGTATTACATCATGAGAGAAAGAGAGAGAGACACCTTTAAGATTATATCTCTTAATATCTCTCTCTCACTCACACACAGTTTCTCTGATTGGCATTCAGTTGGTGCATTCAAAGTGTGTGTGTGAGGCTTTTCTCTCCGCCCTCTTCTTGAACATCAAGTTCTATAATCTGACTGAAAGTGCCTGTCATCATCAGGTGTGTGTGTGTGTGTCAGCGCTCTAACCACCCAGTTTCACACCCGTAATTCACAGATGAAGCTAATCTAGTGTTATGTTGGCTGCACGTGTGTGTGTGTGTGTGTGTGTGTGCGCGTGTACTCGTTGAGCTATATTTGTGAGGGTAAAATGTCTTTACTTACACAGTGAAATATCATGACAACAAAATAGTTGAAAAGGCTCATGATATCAGTCCAATCATGTTTCTGTGCAAATGTAGTGTTTTGCATGGGTTTCTTTGAGGGTTTGTTTAGGAGTCGGTCAGGAGATAAATAGAGAAAATATCAAACCTGAGAGAAAAACAATGGAAGTCTATGAGATGAACTCACTAGTACAGCCAAACAAACGTGTGTGTGTGTGTGAGGTCAGTCTGTTCCTAGCGCTCATGAATCAGACAGATAGTAGATGAGTTCCTGTATCTTAAACAGTAGATCATGGCGTTAGAAACAGCGATGTCATGAACACTTCAGTGTTTGTATGAACTGATGAGATGTTAAAGGCTGGAATAAACTACACGACTTTTAAAATCTCAACAGATCTTAAAACACTAGGCATGATAAACTTACCGACTTTGTAAACGGTCACAGAGGAGA
Source organism: Sinocyclocheilus grahami (assembly GCF_001515645.1). Taxonomy (NCBI): domain Eukaryota; kingdom Metazoa; phylum Chordata; class Actinopteri; order Cypriniformes; family Cyprinidae; genus Sinocyclocheilus; species Sinocyclocheilus grahami. The sequence continues at coordinate 98,360 of NW_015506577.1, forward strand.
AACACTAAACTAGTAGGAGACACGTGACAAATAAAACAACGTGTTCGAAGATCTCCTCTGACTGGATTAAATCGGAGTCTGAAGCTGAAAAGTCTGAGACCATCAGACACTAATTTATGAAATCTGTCAACTCAAATCTCTGGCTCTGACTTTCAGCAACTAGCGTCAGCTTCTGCAGACTGCAAATCAGGGGAAATGAAGTTGTGCAGTGTTTCCAGCCATTTCATTCGCTTCAGATAAAACATGTAACTGTGTAGTTTTTCCTCCTCTCTCATTGTTTGTTGTTAGTGTTGATCTCTATGACAATATTGTGTGCAGAACAATCATGCTAACTATGTGTGTGACTGCACTTCTGTGTGTGTGTGTGTGTGTGTGTTGGACACACCTGTGCTGCAGGTAAGAAGAGCTTAAGTGCATCAGACCGCAGAGCTCCGTCTGATCTCCTCCCGTCTCTCTCTCACAGCTTAAAATGCTCCAGCGTGTGACTCCTGACATGTAAATGGCGTCGAAGGTGCGTGATGCTGTGCTCTGGTACCAGAAGAAGGTGAGCGAACTGAGATCTTTTGATGTTTCCTCACATTGACTTCATGTGTCTGAGCTTCTGTTTGTCATGATGATGATGATGACGACGTTCTGGACTGATAGAGGATGGATTTCTGATGTCTCTGACAAACTGAAGCTGAAGGGTTTATTAGAGTTGGGTTCACTGTAGTTATAGACGAATCCTGTGACTGTTTCCTGAATCGACGACATCACAACAAAACAGATGATGCTTAGTCAGAGCAACACTCACAGGTTGTTCTCCTGCAGGGTTGTGCGCTCGCTGTATGTTTAATGAGACTGAACTTGTGAATTGAGTGTTTTCCACCGTGTGACTTCAGTCCAGCGTCGCCGTCTTCACCTCCAGCGTGCACACGACACCGAGTCGCGGTACTTATTGCCCCCGGCAACAATCAGACCAATCAGAGCTGCGCATCGCATCCATTCACGCTCGTGTTTCCACAGATCTCCAGAAACTCGATCCGCAAGACCTCCATCCTGCTCCGGCGCTCCAACCCAGAAAACATTCGTTACCGCCGCCTCTTTAAACGTGTCCCATCACATAATGAACACACATAACGAACTCTGGGTGTGTTTGGACTGACAGGTGACAGATCAGTGCGATTCTCCAGTCTCAGGAGATTGAGTGACGCTCAATGAGAGAGTCTGTTTAAACACAGGCGACTGACTGTTTGGATGATTTCTGACTGATTTGGATGTATAACCTGTCTGTGTCTCTTCTGTCAGATCGGTGCGTATGACCAGCAGATATGGGAGAAATCAGTGGAACAACGAGAGATCAAGGTAACGTGTCAGCGACTCTTGAGTAGACTTTCACCTGTTCATTCTGCCTCTGCAAGAGTGTGTGTGTGTCTGTTAATGTGTGTGTTATTCGCTCATTCTTCCTTTAAACGTGTCTCTGTCTCCCTTCACTCGAAGCAGTTTATCAGACGGGTGAGTACGGCGCCTCTCTCAGCCTGTAGGTGGCGCTGCGTGTGGGTTTTTCTAACACGACTGGACGCCTGTATTTGTGTGAGAGCATGTTCAGACTCCGACAAGATCACATCAGTAACACCAGGATTTACTGTAATCTACTGAGATTCAGCTGAACGTCTTAAACTCCTCACACACGCATCTGATGATGATGATGATGATATAATAGAGGCTCTGTTATACGTTGTAGTCAGGATCGGCTCTCATTGGCTGGAATATGGCAGCAGCTCGAGAGTGAATCTGCATTGAGTATGTTTGTTTGTGTTGCTTTGACTGGTTGCGCTGTGACTCATGTTTGGCCGAATGTCTTGCGTAACGAGGGCTAGACAGATGAAAATAAAGACAACAGAAAGTCTGAGTCAAGCTTCATTCTGCCCAGATCCTCTGAATGAGCTGCAGCGAGGAATAAATCTCTCTGATTCGGCACAAATCCTGATCAGTCTATCCGTTTTACAGTCATTTTACCAGCAGCCTGAATCCACAAAAACTGCGGCTAAATCCTGTAACTAGAAGTGTTAAAGTCATCTGTAATATTCTGAGTAAAAACAATAACAGAGGATGTGTGTCACAGGTTGTGCATTTATCGGTGGTTTGAATGCTGCTCATCCAATCAGCATAGAATCTGAACGATTCATTTCATCATATTTTTCTCTCATGTCAGGACTGACTCTTATATTATTTCTCAGAGTCTTTCTAGGGAAAGTATTATTGATGAAATGACTGTTAGTCTGCCATCAGCAGCATATGTGAGCGTGCTGTTCGTATTCAACTTGTTTCTAAATCATGATTTGTTGACTGCGCTGCTTTTAATTATTTGAGGAAATTGGAAAGATTTTTAATAATGTCAGGCCTGAATCGGTTTAAGTAATATTTTATAGGTAATATTTTTGGTGTTTCTGCCTTTTAATTTGATAGAATAGTTAAAGATTGGAATTAGAGAAGAGAGTTGGGTCACTCGAAGCGTCGTCCGCCAACAACACGGCTTTAACCTGTGCTTTACCATGAAAACAGCCGCAGGAAGTTAGCAGGGATGGACAGGAAACACGTCAGGGTGTTTGTGTTGTTTGCAGCTGATTCTGATCTTGAGATCACTGCTGTCTGTGTGAATATCTGCTGGTTATTAGCAGAAGACGGGCCGCGTTACACGGCTCTCTGGTTACATGAGCGCCAGTGCAACAGGACACTAATGAGGGCATGAAACGCAGCACTGCACCCTTAATAGACAGCATCACAAACACCATGAGAGGTGTAAGCTCGTGTTTGTGTGTGAACTGATGTTTGGAGGTCTTCATGTGAATAAACTCGAAAAAGTTTGTAAATCCCTAACAATCTGTCGTGAGTGTAACTGAAAGAGCAGCTTCAGATCCTGCTGAAAGTCTTTATTGCACTATGGTCATGAACTCACTAATTTATCTTGTTAATCTTTTTTAATTAAACTGATATGATGAGAAGTGTGTGTGCTGAGATGCATGGTTTCCCCCATCAGTATGAATGAATGATCTGCTGTGACAGATGACACTAGCTGCGTTTCCATTACCTTTCAAATTGTGCCATTTGAAATTGTGAATAGAAAAATACGCCTAATGGAAACACGTCAGTTTCACAAAAATCGCAAAAAAGTTAAGCTCGCATGATGTGGTTTTTCAGGCAATTCGAAAAAGGAATATATCGCAAAACTGCAATGAAAACGGGTCACGTCATTCTTTAATGTACTATAACCTCCAAGAAACGCTTCATACAAGGCCGCTCTCAAGTATAAAGGGTTTTTCTTGCCATTAATGCTTGGATAAGCCCTTGTGTACACTGTACATGTGCATTACGGCTCCGACACTCTATTCAATGCTTGTTTTTATACCAGCTGCGCCACGCCACGTTTCAGAAGCCTCATAGCGGCTGTCTCCTTTGATTAAAAATAATGGCTAGTGCGGTGGCTGCAATATACACGAATCTACCAACATCCGTTGCCATGAATTGTGGCGAGAGGAAAAAATGACGTTTTAGTCACATAACATCGGTAAATGGAAACGCCATCATTTCGCAGTAGTTTTTGATTTACATTTATAAAATATCGCAAAAGTTTTGTGCAAGTGTGTAATGGAAATGCACCTGTCAGTCATCCTGTCTGTCTGTCTGTCTGATGAGTTTCTGTCTGTCTGTCTGTCTGTCTGTCTGATGAGTTTCTGTCTGTCTGTCTGTCTGTCTGATGAGCGTCTGTCTGTCTGTCTGTCTGTCTGATGAGCGTCTGTCTGTCTGTCTGTCTGATGAGCGTCTGTCTGTCTGATGAGTTTCTGTCTGTCTGTTGAGCGTCTATCTGTCTGTCTGATGAGTTTCTGTCTGTCTGATGAGCGCCTGTCTGTCTGTCTGATGAGTGTTTGTCTGTTGAGCATCTCTGTCTGTCTGATGAGTGTCTCTCTGTCTGTCTGTCTGTTGAGCGTCTCTCTGTTGAGCGTCTCTCTGTTGAGCGTCTCTCTGTCGAGCGTCTCTCTGTTGAGCGTGTCTGTCTGTCTGTTGAGCGTCTCTGTCTGTCTGATGAGCATCTCTCTGTCTGTCTGATGAGCATCTCTGTTGAGCGTCTCTGTCTGTCTGATGAGCGTCTCTCTGTC
>NW_015506577.1:102630-112896 GCF_001515645.1 Sinocyclocheilus grahami
GTCTGTCTGTCTGATGAGTTTCTGTCTGTCTGTTGAGCGTCTATCTGTCTGTCTGATGAGTTTCTGTCTGTCTGTTGAGCGTCTATCTGTCTGTCTGATGAGTTTCTGTCTGTCTGATGAGCGCCTGTCTGTCTGTCTGATGAGTGTTTGTCTGTTGAGCGTCTCTGTCTGTCTGATGAGTGTCTCTCTGTCTGTCTGTCTGTTGAGCGTCTCTCTGTTGAGCGTCTCTCTGTTGAGCGTCTCTCTGTCGTGCGTCTCTCTGTTGAGCGTGTCTCTCTGTCTGTCTGTCTGTTGAGCGTCTCTCTGTTGAGCGTCTCTGTCTGTCTGTCTGTCTGATGAGCGTCTGTCTGTCTGATGAGCTTCTGTCTGTCTGTTGAGCGTCTATCTGTCTGTCTGATGAGTTTCTGTCTGTCTGATGAGCGCCTGTCTGTCTGTCTGATGAGTGTTTGTCTGTTGAGCGTCTCTGTCTGTCTGATGAGTGTCTCTCTGTTGAGTGTCTCTCTGTCTGTCTGTCTGTTGAGCGTCTCTCTGATGAGCGTCTCTGTTGAGCGTCTCTCTGTCGAGCGTCTCTCTGTTGAGCGTGTCTCTCTGTCTGTCTGTCTGTTGAGCGTCTCTCTGTTGAGCGTCTCTCTGTTGAGCGTCTCTCTGTCGAGCGTCTCTCTGTTGAGCGTGTCTGTCTGTCTGTTGAGCGTCTCTGTCTGTCTGATGAGCATCTCTCTGTCTGTCTGATGAGCATCTCTGTTGAGCGTCTCTGTCTGTCTGATGAGCGTCTCTCTGTCTGTCTGTCTGTCTGTTGAGCGTCTCTCTGATGAGCGTCTCTGTTGAGCGTCTCTCTGTTGAGCGTGTCTCTCTGTCTGTCTGTCTGTCTGTCTGTTGAGCGTCTCTCTGTTGAGCGTCTCTGTCTGTCTGATGAGCATCTTGAGCATCTCTGTCTGTCTGATGAGCGTCTCTCTGTCTGTCTGTCTGTCGAGCGTCTCTCTGTTGAGCGTGTCTCTGTCTGTCTGATGAGCGTCTCTGTCTGTCTGTTGAGCGTCTCTCTGTCTCTCTGATGAGCGTCTCTCTGTCTGTCTGTCTGTCGAGCGTCTCTCTGTTGAGCGTGTCTCTGTCTGTCTGATGAGCGTCTCTGTCTGTCTGTCTGTCTGTTGAGCGTCTCTCTGATGAGCGTCTCTCTGTTGAGCGTCTCTCTGTCTGTCTGATGAGCGTCTCTCTGTCTGTCTGTCTGTCTGTTGAGCGTCTCTCTGATGAGCGTCTCTGTTGAGCGTCTCTCTGTCGAGCGTCTCTCTGTTGAGCGTGTCTCTCTGTCTGTCTGTCTGTTGAGCGTCTCTCTGTTGAGCGTCTCTGTCTGTCTGATGAGCGTCTCTCTGTCTGTCTGTCTGTCTGTTGAGCGTCTCTCTGATGAGCGTCTCTGTTGAGCGTCTCTCTGTTGAGCGTGTCTCTCTGTCTGTCTGTCTGTCTGTCTGTTGAGCGTCTCTCTGATGAGCGTCTCTGTTGAGCGTCTCTCTGTTGAGCGTGTCTCTCTGTCTGTCTGTCTGTCTGTCTGTTGAGCGTCTCTCTGTTGAGCGTCTCTGTCTGTCTGATGAGCATCTTGAGCATCTCTGTCTGTCTGATGAGCGTCTCTCTGTCTGTCTGTCTGTCGAGCGTCTCTCTGTTGAGCGTGTCTCTGTCTGTCTGATGAGCGTCTCTCTGTCTGTCTGTCTGTCGAGCGTCTCTCTGTTGAGCGTGTCTCTGTCTGTCTGATGAGCGTCTCTGTCTGTCTGTTGAGCTGTTGAGCGTCTCTCTGATGAGCGTCTCTCTGTTGAGCGTCTCTCTGTCTGTCTGATGAGCGTCTCTCTGTCTGTCTGTCTGTCTGTCTGTTGAGCATTTCTCTGTCTGTCTGATGAGCATCTCTCTGTTGAGCGTCTGTCTGTCTGTTGAGTTTGTCTGTCTGATGAGTTTCTGTCTGTCTGCAGGGTCTGCGGAACAAACCAAAGAAGACCGGTCACGTGAAGCCGGACCTGATTGATGTGGATCTGGTCAGAGGTCAGAGACACGTACCTGTATTTGATGTTTTTGGTGTCTGTTCACGTCACGTTCAGGTCTGTTTCACAGGTCAGTCGCGGCTCGTAACTCGTCTTCTGTTTTATTCGTCAGGTTCTGCGTTTGCTAAAGCGAAGCCCGAGAGCCCGTGGACCTCTCTGACCCGGAAGGGCATCGTCAGAGTGGTTTTCTTCCCCTTTTTCTTCCGCTGGTGGATTCAGGTGACGTCGAGAGCTGTCTTCTACCTGCTGCTCTCTCTCTACCTGCTGCAGGGTGAGCGTTTATTCACACACAATCGCTTGTATTTCAGCAGACAAAAGTCAGTTTGACTGAATGACGTGTATGATTGCTTTTAGGTTGTTCATTGAGGTCACTAGTTGTTTTTCTTGTCAGAGACGTGTGCAAATAATTCAGATGCTTTTGTTTTTACAGGTTACTAAAAAGAACAGGGAGTATGTGTAATAATGGTGTAACAAATCTCTCCTTAAAATAATCCATGTTTGTCATGGCTGAAAGTGAAGCTTTAATTTGAAGTTTAATTTAACTTACAGAGTTTGACTGAACACGCAGTCTTTGGCTTCTTCAATCATTTTCTCCTGCCTTTTAACAGCTGAGTTTATTTTACTGTCCTAACGATGGACTTTCTATGATTAGCTGCACTGGATTATGTTTTTTCCTGTCACTCACGAGTGGAGAAGTGCTCCTCATGTCATCGGTGTGTGTTTTGTGTTGCAGTGCTGGCGGCCGTGTTGTTTTTCAGCATCTCCAGTCCTCACAGCGTCCCCGTCACCGAGGTGTTTGGAGCCATCTGGCTGATGCTGCTGTTAGGAACCGTTCACTGCCAGATCGTCTCCACACACACTCCTAAAGCCGGCGGCGGCGGCAGCGGGAAACGCCGCAGGTCAGACTCTCTCTTCTGTGTGACTGGTTTCTTCTGAAGTTCAGCCGTCTCACTGACAGCGACACACTACAGATGAAATCGGGGGAAGCGTCAGCACGTCGAGATGATTCTGCTGAATTCATGAAAAGCTTTCTCTTGATTTATGGATCCAAATCAAATTCACACTTGTGACAGACACTAATGTCTTCATTATTAGGCGATTGTCAGCATCATAAAAAGAAATGCCATTACAAGCACAAATGATCAGTCATATTCCAGAAGCATGAATAGAAATGCATTTTCTAAAGGATCTCAAATCCAAAGGATTTTGATTAACAAGCTCCAATGTAAATGAATCATTTTAGAGTTTGGTTGAATCATCTCCGATGAGTGCGTCTCTTTCAGGCCTTTCGCTTCTCTTGACTTTGGGAATCAAAGTTCGCTCTGTTTTAAGATTTCTAAGTTTTCTGCACTTTGCTGTCTCTCGCTAAAGGAAGTTGAGGAAAGCGGCTCATTTGGACATTCATAGAGAAGGCGACGGCTCTAGCACTACTGATAACACACAGGAGGGGGCGCCGCAGGGCTCGCTGTCTGCCGGCTCACGCAGTCTCGTGGCTTTCTTCAAAGATTTCTGGCATGGTATCTTTAAAGAGGGGTGTGTATTTCTCTCTCTCATATCTCCTTTTACAATCTTCTTGGCTACAACATCTCTTTTCCTGAAATCACATCATCGCGCTGCAGTGCAGTTTTAAGTCTCTCTTTGAGGTTCCTCACTAGATAAAGGGATTTTGTAGCCATTTTATTCCATTTGCTCCGTTTCAATTGTTTTTTCCCCAGAAGCACAGTTGTGACTGTCTCCAGAAACCGGTTCACTTTCTACTGATTCACAAGCTCCCATCAGCGTTTGCTGTAGAGGACTAGAGCTGCGCTTCCACACATCGCTTGATCAAACACACAGCCTTTAGTAGAACCTGCTCTTTTCCTTGCTGTCCCATCAGGTCTAAAAAGTCCAAGCTGTCCATCGATAAGTCTACAGAGACGGACAATGGATACGTGTCTCTGGACGGACGCAACACCAGCAAAAGCAGCGAGGAGGGTTTACAGCTGCATGATCCTCACTGCGACCTGCTGCGCTCCGAGACGCACTGGAGCCTCCAGCACAACAGACACCAGCTGATCCTGCCGCCCACGGGCAAGGTACACACACACTCACTCACGCACACACTCACACACACACACACACACTCACGCACACACACAGACTCACTCTCTCACACACACACACTCACACACATGCACTCACTCACACACAGACGCACACACACTCGCACGCACACACGCGCACACACAGACGGACACACACACACTCTCTCTCTCTCTCACACACATGCACACTCACACACTCTCTCTCTCTCTCTCTCTCTCACACACTCTCTCTCTCTCACACACACTCTCTCACACACACACACACACACACACTCCCACCCACCCACACACTCACACGCACAAACTCTCTCTCTCTCTCTCACGCACTCTCACGCACTCTCACACAGACACACACTCGCAGTGGATACTCTCCAAAATGGTGCTACGGTGACGCGGAGGAGATGAATCGTTGAATAAAATCTTACTTTTTGTACGCAAAGAAAATTAAAATAATTTTCGTCGCTTCATGAAATTCAGATTGAACCATTGATGGCAGATGGACTACTTTGATGATGTCTTTCATACTTTTCTGGGCCTTGACAGTGTTATTTACTTGGCAGTCAATGGGACAGTCACAAGCCTCCCGGTTTTCATCCAAAATATCTTAAATTGTGTTCCGAAGACAAACAAGCTTTTACGGGTTTGGAACGACATGGGGGTAAGTGATTAATGACAAAATTTTCATTTTGGGGTGGAGTAACCCTTTAATAACCTTTTCTAAATCTTTCATTGACAAAACTGGTTTTAATCGAGCAAGAGACCTAATCTGGGAAATACAACTCTTAACCACAGCATTAACCTGCTTGTCGAATTTCAAATCTGGATCGAACACAACTCCTAAATTCCTTATTTGGTCATGACAGTAGGCCGACCAAGGATAAATAAGTGGCTATGTCTGGGCATCCTCTAGTGGGGCCAAAAATCATAATATCTGTTTTACTTTGGTTTAACTGAACCAAATTGTGAGCCATCCAGCTCTTCACCTCTTCCAGACATGCCAAAAGTAAATTTGAACCACAATTCTCTCCATGTTTCAAAGGGAGATAAAGTTGTGTATCATCGGCATACAAATGGTAAGACATACCATATTTATTAAAAATCGAGCCTAGAGGCAGCATGTACAAGGAAAACAGTACAGGGCCAATAACAGAACCCTGAGGAACCCCACAGGTAATAGAGGCTGTAGATGAAACAAAGTCACCATACTTCACCGAGAATACTCTGTTCGCAAGAGAAGACTTGAATCACTTTAAAACCGTCCCACGGATCCCAACTAAAAGTGATAAATGCTTTAGGAGGATCCCATGATCTATTGTATGAAAGGCAGCACTCAAGTCCAATAGAATCAGAGCTGCAGAACACACACTCACACACGGACACGTGTAGGCGTGACTGACGTGTGTTTTGTGCGTGTCAGTGTCTGTCTGAGGCTGCGGTTCCTCGCGCGGTGGAGAACATGTCGGGTGAAGCGTCCAGTGAAGAAGACCCAGAGAACTACAGCGCCCTCCGCAGAGGAGTGGAGCGCAAGAACAGCGACTGCACGCTGCGCAACAGAAAAGCACACCACTACAAGAAGCACTACACTGCTGAGGTAGAACACACGCGCACACACACACACAATCAGTGCTTCTGTAGGAGCACAAACACAGGCTGCTTCATGTGTGGTTTGGTCTCAGCAGGAGACGCTGAAGTCGGGCACCAGCTGCAGCTCGCGGTGCTCCAGCTCGCGGACGCAGGACTCTGAGAGCGCGCGGCACGAGTCTGAGACGGAGGATGTTCTGTGGGAGGACTTCCTGCACTGCGCCGAGTGCCGCTCCTCCTGCAGCAGCGAAACAGACGCCGACGGATCCGCAGCCTGTTCTGCCTCTAAGAAAGAGTTCAGAGATGACCCGTTTCATCAGGTGCGTCGCAGATCCACAGCTGCTGCCTCATTGGTTCAGAATTGTGGCGCTAGGGCCAGTTGTTCAATAGTGATCTGATCGGATTTTGTCCATTGGATTGTACAAAATCTTGAAAATGGGTTGTTTAAGAGGGCAAAAATATTCTGATTCAGATTAATCACAAAATCCAATCTTGGTTTTGATCTGGATTAAATACTCAGTTTGTGTTCAAAGCGTTTTAGTAAGATTGGGATACTTTTGATCCAAAAAAAAAAAAAAAAGGGGTTATTCTGATCCCAGCAGAAGAGTGGATTTCAGGAACAAAAATGTAATAAAACTGATCCAAAAAGTACAACATTTGTAAAGTGTAATATCCCTTAAATCCCCAAATAGCTGTCAATATCAAACAAAAATATTCCATTAAAAGTTTTTTTTTATCACTGATTGTAAACTACATTGGCACAATCATCAGAGATGGACCAGTCAGAAGTAGTTAGTGTTTTTTTTTTCACATCTCTTTTTTTTTCCATCAGCTTGTCCCTTTAGGGGCTCCGTAGAGCACTAGTAATCCAGATTTGGAAATCTGAAATAGTGTGTATCTGGATCAGGGTGATCCAATCCAATTTTGCTTTGAAAAACCGGCATTAAAGTAAAATGGGTTACCTGATCCTGGATAGCAAAACATGAGATTTCCAAATCCAGATCACTCTGATCCAGATTAAACTTTTTGAACAACTGGCCCCTGGTGTTTTGTTGCAGTAAGCATGTAAATGATGTGTGTGTGTGTGTGTGTGTGTGTGTGTGTGTTGCGCTGCTGCTGGTGAAGGGTCACGTGCCGTGGCTCCACAGCTCTAATCCGGGCCTGGAGCGCGTCAGCGCCATCGTGTGGGAAGGAAACGAATGCAAAAAAGCAGACATGTCTGTGCTGGAAATCAGCGGCATGATAATGAACAGGGTGAGTGTGAAGCAGAGGAAGGAAGGCAGTGAACTGATAGAAATGCATTGAACGTCTCTGGATAGAAGCGTGTGCTAAATCATGATTACATGAAGCCCTGATCTCGTCTTCCTCTCGCCCGCAGGTCAATCTGTACACTCCAGGCATCGGCTATCAGATCTTGGGGAATCTGGTGTCTGTGACGCTGGGTTTGACTCCATTTGCGTACAGATTGTACCAGCTCACCGGCCGATAGAGACGCCAGCTGCTCCGGCTCTTTGTGCTGGAACAATCTGTACGCAAATGGAGTCAAACCCAGCGTCACAGACACCAGATTCCCCAAGATCTGATAGCCGATGCCTGGAGTGTACAGATTGACCTGCGGGCGAGAGGAGGACGAGATCAGGGCTTCATGTAATCATGATTTAGCACAAGCTTCTATCCAGAGACGTTCAATGCATTTCTATCAGTTCACTGCCTTCCTTCCTCTGCTTCGCACTCACCCTGTTCATTATCATGCCGCTGATTTCCAGCACAGACATGTCTGCTTTTTTGCATTCGTTTCCTTCCCACACGATGGCGCTGACGCGCTCCAGGCCCGGATTAGAGCTGTGGAGCCACGGCACGTGACCCTTCACCAGCAGCAGAGCGACACACACACACACACACAAACATCATTTACACGAGCACAACAAATCTGAACCAGTGAGGCAGCAGCAGTGGATCTACGACGCACCTGATGAAACGGGTCGTCTCTGAACTCTTTCTTAGAGGCAGAACAGGCTGCGGATCCGTCGGCGTCTGTTTCGCTGCTGCAGGAGGAGCGGCACTCGGCGCAGTGCAGGAAGTCCTCCCACAGAACATCCTCCGTCTCGGACTCGTGCCGCGCGCTCTCAGAGTCCTGCGTCCGCGAGCTGCAGCTGGTGCCCGACTTCAGCGTCTCCTGAGACCAAACGAGAAGTGAAGGAGGCTGTGTTTGTGCTCCTACAGAAGCACTGATCGTGTGTGTGTGCGTGCGTGAGTGTGTGTGTGTGCGTGTTTTACCTCAGCAGTGTAATGCTTCTTGTAGGGGTGAGCTTTTCTGTTGCGCAGCGTACAGTCGCTGTTCTTGTGCTCCACTCCTCTGCGGAGGGCGCTGTAGTTCTCTGGGTCTTCTTCACTGGACGCTTCACCCGACATGTTCTCCACCGCGCGAGGAACCGCAGCCTCAGACAGACACTGACACGCACAAAACACACGTCAGTCACGCCTACACGTGTCCGTGTGTGAGTGTGTGTTCTGCAGCTCTGATTCTATTGGACTTGAGTGCTGCCTTTCATACAATAGATCATGGGATCCTCCTAAAGCATTTATCACTTTTAGTTGGGATCCGTGGGACGGTTTTAAAGTGATTCAAGTCTTCTCTTGCGAACAGAGTATTCTCGGTGAAGTATGGTGACTTTGTTTCATCTACAGCCTCTATTACCTGTGGGGTTCCTCAGGGTTCTGTTATTGGCCCTGTACTGTTTTCCTTGTACATGCTGCCTCTAGGCTCGATTTTTAATAAATATGGTATGTCTTACCATTTGTATGCCGATGATACACAACTTTATCTCCCTTTGAAACATGGAGAGAATTGTGGTTCAAATTTACTTTTGGCATGTCTGGAAGAGGTGAAGAGCTGGATGGCTCACAATTTGGTTCAGTTAAACCAAAGTAAAACAGATATTATGATTTTTGGCCCCACTAGAGGATGCCCAGACATAGCCACTTATTTATCCTTGGTCGGCCTACTGTCATGACCAAATAAGGAATTTAGGAGTTGTGTTCGATCCAGATTTGAAATTCGACAAGCAGGTTAATGCTGTGGTTAAGAGTTGTATTTCCCAGATTAGGTCTCTTGCTCGATTAAAACCAGTTTTGTCAATGAAAGATTTAGAAAAGGTTATTAAAGGGTTACTCCACCCCAAAATGAAAATTTTGTCATTAATCACTTACCCCCATGTCGTTCCAAACCCGTAAAAGCTTGTTTGTCTTCGGAACACAATTTAAGATATTTTGGATGAAAACCGGGAGGCTTGTGACTGTCCCATTGACTGCCAAGTAAATAACACTGTCAAGGCCCAGAAAAGTATGAAAGACATCATCAAAGTAGTCCATCTGCCATCAATGGTTCAATCTGAATTTCATGAAGCGACGAAAATTATTTTAATTTTCTTTGCGTACAAAAAGTAAGATTTTATTCAACGATTCATCTCCTCCGCGTCACCGTAGCACCATTTTGGAGAGTATCCACTGCGAGTGTGTGTCTGTGTGAGAGTGCGTGAGAGTGCGTGAGAGAGAGAGAGAGAGAGAGAGAGAGTGTGTGAGTGTGCATGTGTGTGAGAGAGAGAGAGAGTGTGTGTGTGTCCGTCTGTGTGTGCGCGTGTGTGCGTGCGAGTGTGTGTGCGTCTGTGTGTGAGTGAGTGCATGTGTGTGAGTGTGTGTGTGTGAGAGAGTGAGTCTGTGTGTGTGCGTGAGTGTGTGTGTGTGTGTGTGAGTGTGTGCGTGAGTGAGTGTGTGTGTACCTTGCCCGTGGGCGGCAGGATCAGCTGGTGTCTGTTGTGCTGGAGGCTCCAGTGCGTCTCGGAGCGCAGCAGGTCGCAGTGAGGATCATGCAGCTGTAAACCCTCCTCGCTGCTTTTGCTGGTGTTGCGTCCGTCCAGAGACACGTATCCATTGTCCGTCTCTGTAGACTTATCGATGGACAGCTTGGACTTTTTAGACCTGATGGGACAGCAAGGAAAAGAGCAGGTTCTACTAAAGGCTGTGTGTTTGATCAAGCGATGTGTGGAAGCGCAGCTCTAGTCCTCTACAGCAAACGCTGATGGGAGCTTGTGAATCAGTAGAAAGTGAACCGGTTTCTGGAGACAGTCACAACTGTGCTTCTGGGGAAAAAACAATTGAAACGGAGCAAATGGAATAAAATGGCTACAAAATCCCTTTATCTAGTGAGGAACCTCAAAGAGAGACTTAAAACTGCACTGCAGCGCGATGATGTGATTTCAGGAAAAGAGATGTTGTAGCCAAGAAGATTGTAAAAGGAGATATGAGAGAGAGAAATACACACCCCTCTTTAAAGATACCATGCCAGAAATCTTTGAAGAAAGCCACGAGACTGCGTGAGCCGGCAGACAGCGAGCCCTGCGGCGCCCCCTCCTGTGTGTTATCAGTAGTGCTAGAGCCGTCGCCTTCTCTATGAATGTCCAAATGAGCCGCTTTCCTCAACTTCCTTTAGCGAGAGACAGCAAAGTGCAGAAAACTTAGAAATCTTAAAACAGAGCGAACTTTGATTCCCAAAGTCAAGAGAAGCGAAAGGCCTGAAAGAGACG
>NW_015506577.1:115175-119252 GCF_001515645.1 Sinocyclocheilus grahami
CGTCTCTTTCAGGCCTTTCGCTTCTCTTGACTTTGGGAATCAAAGTTCGCTCTGTTTTAAGATTTCTAAGTTTTCTGCACTTTGCTGTCTCTCGCTAAAGGAAGTTGAGGAAAGCGGCTCATTTGGACATTCATAGAGAAGGCGACGGCTCTAGCACTACTGATAACACACAGGAGGGGGCGCCGCAGGGCTCGCTGTCTGCCGGCTCACGCAGTCTCGTGGCTTTCTTCAAAGATTTCTGGCATGGTATCTTTAAAGAGGGGTGTGTATTTCTCTCTCTCATATCTCCTTTTACAATCTTCTTGGCTACAACATCTCTTTTCCTGAAATCACATCATCGCGCTGCAGTGCAGTTTTAAGTCTCTCTTTGAGGTTCCTCACTAGATAAAGGGATTTTGTAGCCATTTTATTCCATTTGCTCCGTTTCAATTGTTTTTTCCCCAGAAGCACAGTTGTGACTGTCTCCAGAAACCGGTTCACTTTCTACTGATTCACAAGCTCCCATCAGCGTTTGCTGTAGAGGACTAGAGCTGCGCTTCCACACATCGCTTGATCAAACACACAGCCTTTAGTAGAACCTGCTCTTTTCCTTGCTGTCCCATCAGGTCTAAAAAGTCCAAGCTGTCCATCGATAAGTCTACAGAGACGGACAATGGATACGTGTCTCTGGACGGACGCAACACCAGCAAAAGCAGCGAGGAGGGTTTACAGCTGCATGATCCTCACTGCGACCTGCTGCGCTCCGAGACGCACTGGAGCCTCCAGCACAACAGACACCAGCTGATCCTGCCGCCCACGGGCAAGGTACACACACACTCACTCACGCACACACTCACACACACACACACACACTCACGCACACACACAGACTCACTCTCTCACACACACACACTCACACACATGCACTCACTCACACACAGACGCACACACACTCGCACGCACACACGCGCACACACAGACGGACACACACACACTCTCTCTCTCTCTCACACACATGCACACTCACACACTCTCTCTCTCTCTCTCTCTCTCTCTCACGCACTCTCACGCACTCTCACACAGACACACACTCGCAGTGGATACTCTCCAAAATGGTGCTACGGTGACGCGGAGGAGATGAATCGTTGAATAAAATCTTACTTTTTGTACGCAAAGAAAATTAAAATAATTTTCGTCGCTTCATGAAATTCAGATTGAACCATTGATGGCAGATGGACTACTTTGATGATGTCTTTCATACTTTTCTGGGCCTTGACAGTGTTATTTACTTGGCAGTCAATGGGACAGTCACAAGCCTCCCGGTTTTCATCCAAAATATCTTAAATTGTGTTCCGAAGACAAACAAGCTTTTACGGGTTTGGAACGACATGGGGGTAAGTGATTAATGACAAAATTTTCATTTTGGGGTGGAGTAACCCTTTAATAACCTTTTCTAAATCTTTCATTGACAAAACTGGTTTTAATCGAGCAAGAGACCTAATCTGGGAAATACAACTCTTAACCACAGCATTAACCTGCTTGTCGAATTTCAAATCTGGATCGAACACAACTCCTAAATTCCTTATTTGGTCATGACAGTAGGCCGACCAAGGATAAATAAGTGGCTATGTCTGGGCATCCTCTAGTGGGGCCAAAAATCATAATATCTGTTTTACTTTGGTTTAACTGAACCAAATTGTGAGCCATCCAGCTCTTCACCTCTTCCAGACATGCCAAAAGTAAATTTGAACCACAATTCTCTCCATGTTTCAAAGGGAGATAAAGTTGTGTATCATCGGCATACAAATGGTAAGACATACCATATTTATTAAAAATCGAGCCTAGAGGCAGCATGTACAAGGAAAACAGTACAGGGCCAATAACAGAACCCTGAGGAACCCCACAGGTAATAGAGGCTGTAGATGAAACAAAGTCACCATACTTCACCGAGAATACTCTGTTCGCAAGAGAAGACTTGAATCACTTTAAAACCGTCCCACGGATCCCAACTAAAAGTGATAAATGCTTTAGGAGGATCCCATGATCTATTGTATGAAAGGCAGCACTCAAGTCCAATAGAATCAGAGCTGCAGAACACACACTCACACACGGACACGTGTAGGCGTGACTGACGTGTGTTTTGTGCGTGTCAGTGTCTGTCTGAGGCTGCGGTTCCTCGCGCGGTGGAGAACATGTCGGGTGAAGCGTCCAGTGAAGAAGACCCAGAGAACTACAGCGCCCTCCGCAGAGGAGTGGAGCACAAGAACAGCGACTGTACGCTGCGCAACAGAAAAGCTCACCCCTACAAGAAGCATTACACTGCTGAGGTAAAACACGCACACACACACACTCACGCACGCACACACACACGATCAGTGCTTCTGTAGGAGCACAAACACAGCCTCCTTCACTTCTCGTTTGGTCTCAGGAGACGCTGAAGTCGGGCACCAGCTGCAGCTCGCGGACGCAGGACTCTGAGAGCGCGCGGCACGAGTCTGAGACGGAGGATGTTCTGTGGGAGGACTTCCTGCACTGCGCCGAGTGCCGCTCCTCCTGCAGCAGCGAAACAGACGCCGACGGATCCGCAGCCTGTTCTGCCTCTAAGAAAGAGTTCAGAGACGACCCGTTTCATCAGGTGCGTCGTAGATCCACTGCTGCTGCCTCACTGGTTCAGATTTGTTGTGCTCGTGTAAATGATGTTTGTGTGTGTGTGTGTGTGTCGCTCTGCTGCTGGTGAAGGGTCACGTGCCGTGGCTCCACAGCTCTAATCCGGGCCTGGAGCGCGTCAGCGCCATCGTGTGGGAAGGAAACGAATGCAAAAAAGCAGACATGTCTGTGCTGGAAATCAGCGGCATGATAATGAACAGGGTGAGTGTGAAGCAGAGGAAGGAAGGCAGTGAACTGATAGAAATGCATTGAACGTCTCTGGATAGAAGCGTGTGCTAAATCATGATTACATGAAGCCCTGATCTCGTCTTCCTCTCGCCCGCAGGTCAATCTGTACACTCCAGGCATCGGCTATCAGATCTTGGGGAATCTGGTGTCTGTGACGCTGGGTTTGACTCCGTTTGCGTACAGATTGTTCCAGCACAAAGAGCCGGAGCAGCTGGCGTCTCTGTCGGCCGGTGAGCTGGTGTCTGTGGCCTTCGGCTCGTCCGCTGACGCTCTGGTGATGGCGATGGTGAGCGTGAGCTTCGTGGTGCGCGTCTGTCTCATCTGGCTCTTCTTCTTCTTGCTCAGCGTCGCTGAGAGGACATACAAGCAGGTGAGTGTGCGTCAGCATCCACACGCCGAGCCCGGAGTGTCCCGAGCACAGCTCAGCATTTGTCTGATCCTGGTTTTTCAGCGGCTGCTGTTTGCGAAGTTGTTTGGTCACTTGACGTCGGCGCGGAGAGCCAGAAAATCAGAGGTCCCTCATTTCCGGCTGAAGAAGGTGCAGAACATTAAGATGTGGCTGTCGCTGCGCTCTTACCTGAAGGTATGCAGCTGATTGAGCTCTGTTTAGTCCTTTATGAGACCTGATGCTGTGGCTAACACTGGGATGATGTCCCATCTGTCTCTGTCTGCAGCGTCGAGGTCCGCAGCGCTCGGTGGACGTGATCGTCTCCTCTGCGTTTCTGCTCACGCTCTCGGTGGTCTTCATCTGCTGCGCTCAGGTCAGTCGCTGGATTAACTCCGTGTGTTTCTCTTGTGACTAGCGTGTTTTACTCCGGTGTTGATGGCAGTGTTTCTCCTGCAGCTGCTTCACGTGCACGAGACGTTTCTGGAGTTTCACTATAACTGGGAGCTGGTGATCTGGTGCGCCTCGCTGTCGCTGTACCTGCTGAGATTCGTCACGCTGGGCTCAGAAACCAGCAAGAAATACAGCAACACCTCCATCTTACTCACAGAACAGGTACAAACACACACACACACACACACATGATATTGTAAAGACACACAAACATCCCAGAGTTTCATCTGCTGCGTTTCTGTTTCAGATAACTTGTACTTGAAAATGGAAAAGAAACCAAATAAGAAAGAAGAACTCACTCTGGTCAACAACGTCCTCAAACTGGCCACCAAATTACTGAAGGTATCAGAAAACACACACTCACA
>NW_015506577.1:120417-123560 GCF_001515645.1 Sinocyclocheilus grahami
CACTCTCACACACACACTCTCACTCTCACACACACACTCTCACTCTCACACACACACTCTCACTCTCACACACACACACACTCTCACTCACACGCACACATCACACTCTCTCATCACATGCACACTCGCACACAAACACACACAACTGACGCTGTGATCGTATCCGAGCGCTGACGTGTCTCTGTCCCGCAGGAGTTGGACGCTCCGTTCCGTCTGTACGGTCTGACCATGAATCCTCTGCTGTATAACATCACTCAGGTGGTGATTCTGTCGGCCGTGTCGGGGGTCATCAGTGACCTGCTGGGCTTCAACCTGAAGGTCAGATGCTCGCTGTGGGTCGATGTCTGTGAGTCTCTTATACGGTCGGTGCTGTGTTCACAGTTTGTGTGTTTGCTTCACAGCTGTGGAAGATCAAATCATGACGGTGAATCTGCAGTGATTTCAGCTTCCCGAGGCGATGCGCGTCTCAAACACACGGTGGCGCTGTTTCCCCTCGACGGCTTCCTGACAATGAACTCTTGACCTGTTGTTCGGTCATAGAGTGCTTGTGCAATTCAGCTATTTATTTGACCCTTTCAGTGTTTTTTTTATTCTGAAGTATTTGTTTTAGCTGTTACAATTGTTTTAAGTATTATTTTAGCTCCTGATGTGACGTTCTCATAGGAAAGATAATCCAGCGCAGTCTGATCGGAGTTACTGAAACCAACAGAAAAGCCCCATCATGACGCGATGATCATTGTGGAACGGATGAAACTGACACACACACAACTGAAACTGCCGTTTTTACACGCGTGTGAGTTTCGTCAGTTGATTTGCAGTTTTTCAGCTTTGTTTTCATTCTCAGTAATACGTGTCAGTGAGTTCAGATGAACATTAATGCGTCTGATCTCACACTGATTCAGGAGCTTCACGTGTCGTCTGTGACCCACACACACTCCGTCGGTCTGTAAACACGTGTGCGTGTCAGTTAGCAAAGCCTCAAAGTGTGCACTTTAAAGCAGAAAATGTTACATGTTTCAGTCAGTCAACGGTTCAGTCTTGGTGTTTTGTACGTGACGTAACGACCAAAGTGTTTTTCTTTTTCCTTTGTCTGTTTGTTTGTTTTTTTTTGCTGGAGATGAATGTATTCGACTCTCTGAACTCTGCTTTGTAAAGGGGACTGACAGTTACTTTTTGTTGTTGTTGTGATGCTGTTTTAAGTTTTATTCATATAGATTCATATTTCTGTTCATGGAGGGAAAATGTTCTGTTACAAAGAAACACTATTTAAAGAAAAAGAGAAACTGAATGTCTCGTTCGCTTTTCAGAGAGAATCTTGTGTTTCTAGTTTCTGTTTATTATTCAGACGTTTCTCTTCTCAGATGAAGGTACAGCCAGCTTCACGGGAATCTTGTGCTGGTGAAACTTATATTTCAACACGCTGTACAAAATAAATCTCTCATGAAAAGTGTTTGCAGCGCTCTAACTTCTTGAGCTGATCAGGTGCATCAGCCATCTGCTAACTAACCTATGAACTAACCAGGTATGTGCTGTGATCCGGATGAACGGGCAGTGCACTAAAATTACAAATGCCAAATAATTGTAGTTGACATCTTTTTTTTTTCTCCTCCCTATTTTACTGAAGTAGTCCTGCTGTGCGTGATGGCTCATAAAACTGCATGTATAATGAGGAACTAAGTGTTTTAGATCAAGCATTATCAGCTGTGTTTGTCGAGGCTGGACTGACCTGAGCAGAATCTCTTCTGACGGACCGTTTCAGTTCAAGCAGATCTTAAGAAACACTCAATCTAAAACAAAGAGGGACCAAAAGTTCACACATCACTTGAAAATGTCCTACTAAATAAGGACAAACTTATTTAATCACCAGTAAAATATAATGTGATTATAATTATGAAACAAAATTCATGTGTTCAGAATGAAGAACTAGCACACTGAACTGCACAAATGTACTCAGACATCTCTGCTAGTCTTTCTCACTAGCCTCGTGTTCTTCTGCGCCAGATGTTAACAGACCAGAAAAAACATAGGATGGATCTCATTACATCTGTGCATTATTAGATCTTACTGTATGTTACATTATTATTAATCAATCAGTCATTTGACAAGAAGAGGAGAAATCACTGCGCTTGTCTGAATAACTTTAGCAGCTTTAACAGCATACTCTTCTCTCTCGTGCTCGTTACTGCTTCTTGTGTGCTGTGTTTTCATTTTGCTACTGACTTTTTTCTGTCTTTTCTAAAGCAATACTTCATGAAAAAACACTAAGATTATTTGATTAAACTATTTATGATTATTCATTTGCATAGGGTTGGACAAAAAAATGGATTTTTCGATTAATCGTTTTTTTAAATGACATCGATTCGATATCGATTCTCAAAAGCCGCGAATCGATCTTTTCCGGGATTTCTTTCAGCACATTTAAAACGAGATCTGATTAACGTGAATCTTATCATTAGTCCTTGCGTGATGTTACAACAGAAAGCCTGTCACTCATTCAGCGCTTATCATGGCCATACGCGTGATTCGCGAGGCTCAGGTGAAGTGCTATAGTAATGCTATAAATCTGCGGAAGCATCTGATATCACGCACAAGGCGCCATGATTTCCGCAGTGAATGAATGAATGGCGGATGGCGCGGCGCACTGTTTTGTTCACTACACGCATACTAAAGCGCGGATGACGCTCGCGGTGTTTTCAGCTTCTGCCGTCTCACTATATGATGATATAAACACGAATGTCATCTCCAGCTGCTCTGAGACTCACTTCATTAGCATTTACCCTTTCATTTGAGAAAACTACCGGCATATCACATACACAGCAGCTGCAAGTTCCTCACGGCAACCCGTCAAAATAAACGTTTAGTTTAACGTTAAACTGTCAGAATATATTACTATTTAGCAGTCTGAAGACTCAATGCTACTACTGCTAATAAATATTAATAAATCTTTATTTTTAAAGGAATAATCACATCTGTTTTCTTTTTATTTTTAACAGTAAACCTCTGTTGTGCAGCACTTTGTTTGCCCAAAAAAATTAAAGGGTTTAATTTTAATTTGATTATAAATTAAATTAATGTTTTATGCCTTCATCTGATTACCAGAAAAATTAAGAACATTTTATAGGGCCCTACTATTGTTTAAAAAG
>NW_015506577.1:129322-133846 GCF_001515645.1 Sinocyclocheilus grahami
CATATCACATACACAGCAGCTGCAAGTTCTTCACGGCAACCCGTCAAAATAAACGTTTAGTTTAACGTTAAACTGTCAGAATATATTACTATTTAGCAGTCTGAAGACTCAATGCTACTACTGCTAATAAATATTAATAAATCTTTATTTTTAAAGGAATAATCACATCTGTTTTCTTTTTATTTTTAACAGTAAACCTCTGTTGTGCAGCACTTTGTTTGCCCAAAAAAATTAAAGGGTTTAATTTTAATTTGATTATAAATTAAATTAATGTTTTATGCCTTCATCTGATTACCAGAAAAATTAAGAACATTTTATAGGGCCCTACTATTGTTTAAAAAGGACCCTATACAAAAAAAAGAATAGGTTTAAAATACAGGCATGTGGTTCTTAATTTCTTTTTATTAATTCACTATTTGTAAACTGACGTTTACTGTTCATTTTTTTAGAAATATCAATAGCATTTGTATTAAAACTATATTCACTGAATGTAATCAAAACATATCGAGAATCGAAAGCTTGCGAATCGAAATCGAATTGAATCGGGACATCTGAATCGATACCCAGCCCTACATTTGCGTTGATGATGAACTGTTTAACTAGTTAAAATGGTTCATGGATTTTGTCCATTAGATGTGCATTGGTGAAGAGTGAACTTTGGAGTCCTTTGTCATCTTAAAAAAACACAAGACTGTTGCTTTGCACAATTAACCCTAGGCTAACTGAGACTTATGTTGGTTTTGATTGCTTCTATTGTCCTCATTTGGACAAAAGCCTCTTAGCAGTCTGAAGACTCAATGCTACTATTGCTAATAAATATTAATACATCTTTATTTTTAAAGGAATAATCACATCTGTTTTCTTTTTATTTTTAACAGTAAACCTCTGTTGTGCAGCACTTTGTTTGCCCAAAAAAATTAAAGGGTTTAATTTTAATTTGATTATAAATTAAATTAATGTTTTATGCCTTCATCTGATTACCAGAAAAATTAAGAACATTTTATAGGGCCCTACTATTGTTTAAAAAGGACCCTATACAAAAAAAAGAATAGGTTTAAAATACAGGCATGTGGTTCTTAATTTCTTTTTATTAATTCACTATTTGTAAACTGACGTTTACTGTTCATTTTTTTAGAAATATCAATAGCATTTGTATTAAAACTATATTCACTGAATGTAATCAAAACATATCGAGAATCGAAAGCTTGCGAATCGAAATCGAATTGAATCGGGACATCTGAATCGATACCCAGCCCTACATTTGCGTTGATGATGAACTGTTTAACTAGTTAAAATGGTTCATGGATTTTGTCCATTAGATGTGCATTGGTGAATAGTGAACTTTGGAGTCCTTTGTCATCTTAAAAAAACACAAGACTGTTGCTTTACACAATTAACCCTAGGCTAACTGAGACTTATGTTGGTTTTGATTGCTTCTATTGTCCTCATTTGGACAAAAGCCTCTGCTAAATGACTAAATGTAATCCAATTCTGCGCAAAACTACTTCACATAAATGTAAAAGCGCTCCGTAATGATTACTGTCCATCGGTGCAGTTACACATTTCACACTGCAACAGTAGTACGGTAGAGTAGTATGTTATTCTGCTATTCTGAACACTCACGCTCGAGAAACAAACTCTGCAGGTGCGTCTTCAGCGGCCTGTCGTCAGGTCAAAGGTTACGCCGCGCTCTCGCTCTCCCGGCTGAAGTCAGACGAGCTGGAACGCTGCCGGCAGAAGTCGATGAATATTCCCTCGGCGTCTGAGTCCAGAGACTCCAGGATCTGGTCCACGATGGGAGGAGACGGATCCTCGCAGACGTCTGGCTCTTCTGCGCAGGAGGTCATCTGACACACGGAGTGGCGTCTGGCCCCGGCGCCGGCGCTGCTCTCGGGGTCGTACTCGGCCACCGGTGTCAGCATGGGCATGTTGTAGCTCTTGGAGCGCGGCCATCGGCGCAGGAGCCGCTTCTCTGAGAACAGCAAACGAAGGAAGGGTCAGGAGAATGTGCTGCGACCGCTGCGTGAGCTTTACTGTGATGCTGCTCACCCAGAACACACGAGCTCTGCGCCACCGAGCCGTCGCCGGAGAACAGGCCGTGAGTCCCCAGATACGGAGACACCACCTTCTGCACCAGACACTCCAGCTTCAGGTAATCACTGCTCACACCTTTAGACTCGTGAACCCCCTGCGACACACATCACATCAACACCACACTCCATCATTAGCAATCACACGGCGAATCCTCCATAATATCATTTACTATCGTATGCACTCGTCAAATCACTGGTATTTGTGCCATTATTTAACACCCAAAACAAGCATGTCTTAAAGCAGGCGGTAATTTGCGCTGCTCTTGGTAGATTGCGCTGGTTATTATAGAAATTATCTGCTGCTTCTGTGTTCTTTAATGTGCGCATTTTCAGTAAATCACACGCAGAATTGCGCGCTAACACTAATTTGCACGGTTTAGTAAATCTGGTCCAATGAGTTGGATTAATCAGCACTTCAAACTTTGAAAATACGATCTCCATTTCTTTCTAATTCACTTTACAAAAACAAGAAAATAGCTCAACTATAATATGGAAATAACTTTCACTGTATGTTCTGATCACACTACAAAAAAGATGCTCTTCCTCAGCAAATTTGAAAAGATTAAAAAAATCCAAATACACTGAGAAGCAAAAAGACGCGAGACATACAAATATCTGCCAATAAGGCCAGAAAAATCTACTTAAATCAAACAAAACATTGACAGATATTTGTTCTTGTTTTAAGCATAAACTCACTTAATTTTGTTCAATTTCTCAGAAAACAAGACTTCAACCATCTTCATTTTGCTTCTTGATTTAATGATGTTTAGATATTTGCACTGGAAAGCAAGACATTTTTGCAGTGCATGCAACATTTAATGTTATGACTTTATGAATTTAAGACTTTCTGCTCTGATTTAAGACCTTAAAGGTGCTGTATGTAATTTTTGGACCCTTCTAAAGCCAAAAAGTAACACAATATGCTTGTAGATATTAAGGAAACATGTTATATTTACATAGCTGTTTCTCTGAAAAATAATGTTATAGTAATTCTACTCTGAAATGTGCGCTCCGGGGTTTTGCGGGACCCATGTCAACCGCTAGCTGGCAATATTACATACTGCACCTTTAATGGCCTAAATTTGTAAAAGGGCAAATTCAGACTTTAAGAGCAGCAGAAACCCTGCCAGCAGCTGTGATTTATGATCAAATATCAGCAGCAATCACATCTGACAGATCACTGTGACAGAGATGGAAAACTGAACAATAAAACAAAACTATGATGAGCCCTTTAAAATGCAGCATGCAGACACACAGGAAATAAAACCACAAACAAAGCAGAAACACACACACACACACACACCTTGTGAAGAATCAGTAAGGTGTACATAGATTTGTCTGAAGGTCAGAGATGATGCACAGAAAACCACAAATATACACACGTCTCACAAACACTCACAATACGACACGTTTGCTTGGAAATAAAACTCAGTTCACATACGTGTACACCAAAACACACTCGCATTTGTCTTGTGTGATTCCGTCGTGTAAGTTTAAGATGCGTTACACACAAAAACCCACTGCAAACTCACAGGGAAGCTGACAGTTTCAGCTCTGCGTCGACTCAGGAAATCTAGAGCGTTATGAAACATGTTTCTGATGTTTGTTTACACGAGCGTCTGAAGGGTTGCTGGAAAACGGCTGCATCTGTTCTGTAGCACACACACACACACACACTCTCTCACACTCACACTCACACACACACACACACCTGCAGGATGAGCAGCATCTGAATGATGGAGGCCGGCACACGGGCCCGCGGTCGAGTCAGAGCATCGTCCAGCTTTATGTTGAGAGTGATGGTGTTCCTGAAATGCAGCAGAGCCAGCTGACGGACAGACGGCTCCTTCCCCTGAACACACACACAGAGTCTCAAATACACCACCAGTTCATCCTTTACACACTCTCACTAGTTCAGACCAAATAAATCTGCTCTATCAGCAAAATAAGAGTATTAGAGTGTTTGGTGAAGTACCTGGACGGGGTAGAAGATGGCCTGCAGCATAGACAGAACATCACAGAAGAAGAAGTCCCACATTTCTGCCAGAGAATCCAGCAGCTTCTGACCTGCACACTCACACACACACACACACAGACACAGACAGACAGACAGACAGACAGACACACACACAGAGACAGACAGACAGACACACACACAGAGACAGACAGACAGACACACACACAGAGACAGACAGACAGACACACACACAGAGACAGACAGACAGACAGACAGACAGACAGACACACACACACACACAAACAAACACACACAGACAGACACACACTCTCACGCACGCACACACACACACTCACACAGACACACACACACACACACACACACACACACAGACACACTCACACACTCACACACACACACACACACACACAGACACACACACACACACAGACACACACACACAGAGACACACAC
>NW_015506577.1:135221-138253 GCF_001515645.1 Sinocyclocheilus grahami
GAGAGAGAGAGCAGGTGAATGTGTGTGTGTGAGTGAGTGAGTGAGTGAGTGTGTGTGTGAGAGAGGGTTGATGTGTGTATATGTTGTTTACACATATATCATGTGGGCCACACACACACACTTTTCACACAACAATCAAACAGAGGAAACTGGTTTTGTAGGAATTTCTCCCCAAATGATGAGAACAGAAGAGCATTTATAGTGTGTGTCACATCAACATGACGCTGTTTGTCTGCGCATACACACACACACACACACACTGGAGGATGTTATTGTGATTTTATTACACTTCAGAACAGCGTTATTTACTCTTTCATGCATTTGACAGTTATACATGCATGCATGTGTGTGTGTGTGTGTGTGAGCAGAAAAATGGTTTCATGTTAATGTGACAGACACAGACACAGACACAGACACACACACACACACACACACACTGTATAAAAGCTAATTTGTTTCAATCATCATCATCTGAGGAATCCTTCATGTGTTTGTATCTGCTGAACTATAGTTTGTGTACAAAAGTGTCCCAGAAATGAGCAAAACGTGAAATGTGAAATCAAAGTAAATGTTTTAAGCCTTTCATTTATATATATATTATTATTTTTCTTCAATCTAACCATAAACATGCGACCAGGTTTGGGTTCTGGTTTAGTTTAGTCTACAGTATTTATAACTAGTTAAAAATCAACAGATGACTACAGCGTTCCTCCATTTATACAGCCAAACAAATGTTACACACGTGTGTGTTGCATGTGTGCTGTTCATGCATGTTGTGTGTAATGTGTGTGTTGTGTAATTAATGTGTGTTTTGTGTAATTAATGTGTGTGTTGTGTAATTAATGCGTGTGTTGTGTAATGTGTGTAATATGTGTGTGTTGTGTACCTGTTCCAGGTGGCGTTGGTTCCTGCTCGATGCTGCTGGTTGTTCCTGTCATCCAGCGCTGATCTCTCTGATCGAATCAAATCACTCAGACTGGGAGAACTCATCAACTGTGAGAGAGTCCTCATGATCACACACACACACACACACAGCCGTTAGAGAGATACCCGACAGAGTGCAGTGCGTGTCGTCGGTCTCACTTCTGTCTGTGGTTTCGAGGGAGGGACTCAGTGAGACAATGTGCTCGAATCAACCACTTCCCTGCTGAAACACACACACACACACTCACTCACACACACACACACACGCACTCACACTCACTCTCTCACTCACACACACTCACACACTCACTCTCTCACACACTCACACACATACACACACACACACACACTCACTCACACACACACACACACACGCACTCACACTCAGATCTGTGGGTCTGAGCTGACAGCAGTGGCTCTGCTTTTATTTAAACACGGAATTTGCCCAAATTATTTCATAATATAAAAACTATATGAATGTACAGTGCCTTGCAGAAGTATTCATACCCCTTCATTTTTTCCCACATTTTGTTGTTGCAGCCTTATGTTAAACTGCTTTAAATTACTTTTTTCCACATCAATCTACACTCCATACACCATCATGGCAAAGCAAAAACAGAATTCGTAAATTTATTAAAAGTACAAAAACTGAAATAAGTACATTGCATAAGTATTCATACCCTTAACTAAATATTTAGCTGAAGCACCTTTACAGCCTCAAGTATTTTTGGGTATGATGCGACAAGCTTTGCTCGTCAGCATTTGGCAATTATCTGCCATTCTTCTCCTCATCTCTTCACCTCTCAAGCTGTCAGGTCAGATGCACATTTTCAGGTTTCTCCAGAATTATTTGATTGGGTTCAAGCTCAGGCTGTGGCTGGGTCACTCAAGGACATTCACAGAGTCGTCTATAAGCCACGTGTGCTTAGGGTCATTGTCCTGTTGGAAGGTGAACCTTCTGCCCAGTCTGACGTTCTGAATGCTCTGGACTGGGTTTTCACTAAAGCTATCTCAATAGTTTGGTGCATTGAGCTTTTCTTCTACTCTGACGAGTCCCTCGCTGAAAAACAGCTCCACAGCATGAGGCTGCTAGCAGCACACTTTGGGTTAGGTTCTCTGCAGGTGATGAGCAGAGCTGCTTTCCTTCAGACATGATGCTCAGAACTGAGGTTCATCAGACCAGAGATTCTTGTTTCTCACAGTCTGAGGGTCCTTTAGCTGCTTTTTTGCTAATTCTAAGTGTGTTTTCATGTGTCTTCACTGAAGAGAGGATTGAGTTTGGCCACACCAGCATAAAGCCCAGATCGGTGGAGTGTTGCAGTGATGTTTGTCCTTCTGTAGGTTTCTCTAGATTTCTCTATGATGATTTCTAATTTGATCATGGAGCTCAACTAGAGTGACCATCAGCTTCTTGCTCGCCAGTCTAACCAAAGCCCTTCTCCATCAGTTGCTCAGTTTGGCCAGGATGCCAGCTCTACGAAGGGTCCTGGTTGTTTCAAACTTCTTCTATTAAGGCTAACAGAGACTATATGCTTCTGTGAACCTTCAGTGTTACCAAAGTTCTTTTACAAAGTCTTGATCTTGTTTTGGGGGTGTACTAGAACAGGCTCTCATACTAGGTTGTTCGAAAAACACATTATTTTTCACATATTTTACATTATTACATCACCTCTCTCCCCAGTCTGGCACGAACGGCTCGAATAGTTCCTGTATCAAATGGGCCTTCATGAAATACGAAATGTGTTGTGATTGGTTAGCTGGGCCGGTGCGTGCTGTGATTGGTTAGCTGGGCCGGTGCGTGTTGTGATTGGTTAGCTGGGCCGGTGCGTGCTGTGATTGGTTAGCTGGGCCGGTGCGTGTTGTGATTGGTTAGCTGGGCCGGTGCGTGCTGTGATTGGTTAGCTGGGCCGGTGCGTGTTGTGATTGGTTAGCTGGGCCGGTGCGTGCTGTGATTGGTTAGCTGGGCCGGTGCGTGTTGTGATTGGTTAGCTGGGCCGGTGCGTGCTGTGATCGGTCAGCTGAGCCGGTGTGTGCTGTGATCGGTCAGCTGGGCCGGTGCGTGCTGTGATCGGTCAGCTGGGCCGGTGCGTGCTGTGATCGGTTAGCTG
>NW_015506577.1:141384-146040 GCF_001515645.1 Sinocyclocheilus grahami
CACACACACACACACACACACACACACACTCTCTCACACACACACACACTCTCTCACACACACACACACACACACACACACACACACACTCTCTCACACACACACACACACACACACACACACACACTCGCACTCTCTCTCACTCACACACACACACTCGCACTCTCTCTCACTCACACAGACACTCACACACACACTCTCTCACTCACACACACACACGTTTAAACTTCCGTCTGGCCTTAAGTGTCTCTGCATCTGTTCTGCTCTTGTTTCTAACCCAAACCAAGCCGTCACAACTATTAAACGTCTCAGACCGCATTCACTCACATCACACACTGGTCTGGGTCAGCCTCACTAACCAGGTGTGTGTTTCTGATTCATTTCAAACGAACATCATGAAGCGAAGACGGAATGAGAGAAGACAGCTGGAGATGGTCAGTGCAGCTCTCACTTTGACCTGACTCACTCTCTGCTGGTGTCTGACTCCAGAACACTACCCGTCAACTAAAGAAACCCTTAACCCACCCACAGTTTCTCTAAACTACCTGCACCATATCTAGTGTGGCTATAAACATCTGAAGAAACACACTCTGTTTGGCCCTGAGAATCAGAGTCAGCATGAGCAGACACAGACAGATGCCTCAGTGCTCGTGCCAGTCTCTTCTGCTTCCAGAACAAGAACAAAAGAGGCGCTTATTCATGGAGCCTCGTGTGTGTTTCAGATGAAAGACCACCACCAGATACAGAACTAATTGATCACGACGAGAGAACAGAAGCGCAGAGACCTCATTCACACAAAGCCTTCGACGGATCTCCCTGTTCTTTTACTCAGAAAATAAGCCCAAATATCAGCCGATGACAGAACAGTGAAACACTGACGCATCCGGTGAAGGCCTGACACGGCCTGCTGTTCTTCAGGTTTGGAAGAAGAACAACGCCTGTACTTCGGCATATCTGAGGCTCTTGAGCAGTTAAGCAGACAGACTCGCTCTAGTATTGTGCATGTCACGAAGCTCACGGTCTTTCCTCTGCAGCTCTATCAGGAGAACACAGCCCACAGTAATATTGTTCCGCAAACCACATTTTATTTCCTTCCTTCCTTCCCAGTCACACTTTCTGCTGGTGTCCGTGTTTAAACACGAAAGAAAGCCGAAGTACAATGTGAGGTTGGGTTGAAACCACAGCGGCGCTCTGAGATCAGTAAACCAAGCATAAGACATCTGATGACTTGTACATTTGTGCTTTTTTAAAAGCATACTATATTTCTAAAGAAGCTTTTTTATTTACATGTATTAATTTATGCATGTTTAGTGTAAGAGAGTGGGAAACTAAAGTTATATATTTTTTATATTTTGATATCAAAACAACTCCAATGAATAGACATTTGAAAAATGCATCATCGCGGAGATTTTTAACTCAAGCCGTTGCAGTCTGTCAGTCGTATAATGCATATAGATATCTCTCAAGTGGAGCACTCTATCTACGATCTCAGTTAGGAGTGTCCTGCTCCACTTGAGAGGTATCTATATGCATTATACGACTGACAGACTGCAACGGCTTGAGTTAAAAATCTCCGTTTGTGTTCTCTTCACTACCTATAGATTATAAATGAAATATTTGTAATTATTTTAAATGGTCCTCATTAGGATAAATGCATCCGCTAAATGACAATGTATTTCTCTCTCACTTGCTGATTCTCTGTTGTAGTAATTATTTGAGTAAAACAGTCTGTAATGACTCATAACTGTTTATACTTACATTCTGTAATCTTTATTTAAATTAATTATGCCCTTTACATTTTTGTCTGAATTCGTGGACTTTTATTCTGTTTTATCCTCTGGCGCCGGCTTCCGGTTCCTCAGACACAGCGGCGGCAGCATGGGACCAGGAGCGAAAATAAACAGACCCAAAACTGTGAGTTTCTGCATCAAAATCATTCGCTTCTGCTAATAAGTGTGCGTTTCTCTCGTGTGTTCGCCTCCTGTTTTATATTGGCTCCGTCAGACTTCTTCAACTCTGGTTTTAATGCGTCGTAGAAGCACATGTCGTCATCTCTTAATCGCGTTGATCCGAGGCTACACGTGTGTGCTACGAACTATTAATACGGTCCAATCAATAATTACAATAAACCCGACTATAATTAACACTATACACTAACACTTTGCATTGTCCTTTTGAGTTTGAAGAAGGGTTCTGGCTTGTCTGACTCAGACTGACACAGATTGTTCTGCAGGAACTGGCCAAGAAGCTGTTCAAGAGACGCAGGGTTCTGAGTCAAGAGAAGAGACGCAAGAAGCGGATCGTGGGAGCTGTGATCGACCGGGACATCATCACCAAACACCATCTGAAGAAGAGGAGGTGCGTCTGCGTCTCTGAACAACACACACACACACACAGAGTTCTAGTGAGTGCCCTGACCGTGTTTGCTGTGCGTCCTCCAGCTCCAGCTCCAGAGCCAACATCACTCTCTCGGGGAAGAAGAGGAGGAAGCTGATCAAGCAGCTGGCGCACATGGAGCGAGAGAAGATCGCTGTGGAAGGTACGCGTTTCTGCTTCTTCAGCGCCACCATCTCCAGAGATCCGTCCTCACACACTCTTACACACACACACACACACACACTCTCTCACACACACACACACACTTTCTCTCTCTCTCTCTCTCACACACACACACGCTCTCTCTCTCTCACACACACACACGCTCTCTCTCTCTCACACACACACACGCTCTCTCTCTCTCACACACACACACGCTCTCTCTCTCTCACACACACACACGCTCTCTCTCTCTCACACACACACACGCTCTCTCTCTCTCACACACACACACGCTCTCTCTCTCTCACACACACACACGCTCTCTCTCTCTCACACACACACACGCTCTCTCTCTCTCACACACACACACGCTCTCTCTCTCTCACACACACACACGCTCTCTCTCTCTCACACACACACACGCTCTCTCTCTCTCACACACACACACGCTCTCTCTCTCTCACACACACACACGCTCTCTCTCTCTCACACACACACACGCTCTCTCTCTCTCACACACACACACGCTCTCTCTCTCTCACACACACACACGCTCTCTCTCTCTCACACACACACACGCTCTCTCTCTCTCACACACACACACGCTCTCTCTCTCTCACACACACACACGCTCTCTCTCTCTCACACACACACACGCTCTCTCTCTCTCACACACACACACGCTCTCTCTCTCTCACACACACACACGCTCTCTCTCTCTCACACACACACACGCTCTCTCTCTCTCACACACACACACGCTCTCTCTCTCTCACACACACACACGCTCTCTCTCTCTCACACACACACACGCTCTCTCTCTCTCACACACACACACGCTCTCTCTCTCTCACACACACACACGCTCTCTCTCTCTCACACACACACACGCTCTCTCTCTCTCACACACACACACGCTCTCTCTCTCTCACACACACACACGCTCTCTCTCTCTCACACACACACACGCTCTCTCTCTCTCACACACACACACGCTCTCTCTCTCTCACACACACACACGCTCTCTCTCTCTCACACACACACACGCTCTCTCTCTCTCACACACACACACGCTCTCTCTCTCTCACACACACACACGCTCTCTCTCTCTCACACACACACACGCTCTCTCTCTCTCACACACACACACGCTCTCTCTCTCTCACACACACACACGCTCTCTCTCTCTCACACACACACACGCTCTCTCTCTCTCACACACACACACGCTCTCTCTCTCTCACACACACACACGCTCTCTCTCTCTCACACACACACACGCTCTCTCTCTCTCACACACACACACGCTCTCTCTCTCTCACACACACACACGCTCTCTCTCTCTCACACACACACACGCTCTCTCTCTCTCACACACACACACGCTCTCTCTCTCTCACACACACACACGCTCTCTCTCTCTCACACACACACACGCTCTCTCTCTCTCACACACACACACGCTCTCTCTCTCTCACACACACACACGCTCTCTCTCTCTCACACACACACACGCTCTCTCTCTCTCACACACACACACGCTCTCTCTCTCTCACACACACACACGCTCTCTCTCTCTCACACACACACACGCTCTCTCTCTCTCACACACACACACGCTCTCTCTCTCTCACACACACACACGCTCTCTCTCTCTCACACACACACACGCTCTCTCTCTCTCACACACACACACGCTCTCTCTCTCTCACACACACACACGCTCTCTCTCTCTCACACACACACACGCTCTCTCTCTCTCACACACACACACGCTCTCTCTCTCTCACACACACACACGCTCTCTCTCTCTCACACACACACACGCTCTCTCTCTCTCACACACACACACGCTCTCTCTCTCTCACACACACACACGCTCTCTCTCTCTCACACACACACACGCTCTCTCTCTCTCACACACACACACGCTCTCTCTCTCTCACACACACACACGCTCTCTCTCTCTCACACACACACTCACTCTCTTCTTCTGTTCACAGCGGAGACACAGAAGAACCTCCCTCCTGCTGCAGCTGCAGACAAACCCAAGAACAGCAGAAGAGCAGCGGCAGCGAGCCACACTGAGGGATGGGATGGGGAGTAGAGCAGATTACA
>NW_015506577.1:146053-148651 GCF_001515645.1 Sinocyclocheilus grahami
GTGTGTGTGTGTGTGTGAGAGAGAGAGTGTGTTGAAAAAAATAAATTTTGTGAGACGCAGTTAGAGTGATTAAGTGGATCTGCACAACATCTGCCTACAGTTTACACAAAGATATTCATCAACTCTTTTCAACATTGATAATCAGAAATGTCCCTGCAGCACAAAAGCAGTGTTGAGTCGCTGGGGGATATTTGTAGCAATAGCCAACAATACATTGTATGGGTCACAATTATACATTTCTCTTTTATGCTAAAAATCATTAGGATATTAAGTAAAGATCATGTTCCATGAAGATATTTTGTAAGTTTCCTACCGTAAATATATCAAAACTTAATGTTTGATTAGTAATATGCATTGCTAAGAACTTCATTTGAACAACTTTAAAGATGATTTTCTCAATATTTAGATTTTTTTGCACCCTCAGATTCCAGATTTTCAAATAGTTGCATCTCAGCCAAATATTGTATTTGAAATTGAAAAATATTCAAGAAATTGACCCTTATGACTGGTTTTGTGCTCCAGGGTCACATATTATACTGATTTCTGAAGATCATGTGACACTGAAGACTGGAGGAATGATGCTGAAAATACAGCTGCGCATCACAGAAATACATTACAGTTTAACAGAGACTCACACAGAAAACAGCTGCTTTACATTAGAATAATATTCCACCGTTTTTACTCTATTTTTGATCAAATAAATGCAGCCCTGGTGAGTAGAAGAGACTTCTTTCAAAAACATTAAAAAGTATGAATTTTCCCGAACGTTTGAGTGCGAAGCATGTTTTCTAGTCAGCAGTGTCGCCCTCTAGTGCTGCAGATGCGCTTCATGTGTGTGTCCAGCAGGCGGAAGTGACGCGCAAACAGCGCTCATGACGCGTCACGCTGCCTCTGCAGAATCATGGGTAATGTAGTTTTTCAAGAAGAATGTCGCTGTTAAACATTACTATTTTAAAATTAGGCTGATATAATGCGGGCTGACTGCTTCGACAAAAGCATAAACCATCGATTAACAACCTCGCGGCGCATAGTAGCTGTCATTAAAGGTTTATAGGTTTACTTTAAAAAATAAACTCCCCATGAAGAAAATGAATGGAGTTTTTACTTCCGTTTTTACAACTCGATATTAAACGCACTAACACATAATCGAGAAGTTTCGTTACTTCTAATTACAATTCTATTTATTAAAACTTGCGGAAGATGCTTCGCACTCCACCCAAAAAAGTTTTTTTTAATGTATAGATGAGGCCCTTATCTAGCTTTTGTTTTATAATGTTAGTTTCTGCCATATTTATTATTAGGTATTTAGAAGTCCTAGGTGTATTTATGTCCCTGATTTAAAAATCATCTGGAATCATCAGCTGCAGAAGCGCTTCATGTGTGTGTCCAGCAGGCGGCGCGCATGCGCAGAAACCTCATTTTCACTTCAATTCCCATCTTGTTAATAGATTAACTGTAATATAGATATATCTCATACATTTTGACCAATGTCCAGCAATACCCAAGACATAATAAACACGAGTAATTTATGGCTAGAGTTCATGGCCTAATCTACCCGTTAAAATGATGCATTAAGTAAAACTTGTTGAAAGCATTCAGATATATTTGCAGACACATCCATGCAGTAAAGCGCTTCTCATCACTGAACTGAACTGCATTCAGAAGCGCAGATGTGAGGCAGACGGACCAGAACTACAGTCCCTCCGCTTCGCTTCAGCTGCATAAACATCCACTGAGAAGACGTTCAAAGCTCACTCAGTTTTATTTAAAAAAGATCATTTCATTTGTTACAACAGCTTATAGACGCGACTGAATGAGCTGTACACATCCGTTTTTATACAATGTTTTACATGTAAAGCATCAATGAACAAAAGCGAGAGTTAGTGGAACTGTCATGACTGATGAGAAACCAAATGTTGGTCACCTTTGAACCCATCCTCGCAAAGCACCATGGGAATCAATATAGAACACCAATAATGACCAAAGACAAACTCCTGTCATGAAGACACATTTAAAGCATTTCTGTAGTGAATTAATCCGGCTCACTCTTTCAAAGTGCTTTAGACATTTTTCCCACAATTCCAGCAACCGGACACATGACCCCTCACACACACGGGGTCAGAGGTCAAACGGAGACAAACGCTCAACTGATGAGTCACTACACTCACGCTCACACACACACACACACACACACACACACACACGCACTCAATCTCACGCTCACACAGGCACACTCACACTCACGCTCACACTCACACAGGCTCACACTCACACAGGCTCACACACACGCTCACACACACACGCTCACACACATACACACACGCACTCACTCTCACGCTCACACACACACACACGCTCACACACACGCACTCACTCTCACGCTCACACAGGCACACTCACACTCACACACGCTCTCACTCACACACGCTCACGCTCACACATGCTCACACTCACACAGGCACACGCTCACACACGCGCACACACACACACACACACGCGCTCACACACACACACGCGCACACACACACGCACACACACACACGCACCCACACACACATGCATACACGCACACACACACTCACACACACACACACACAC
>NW_015506577.1:148852-162034 GCF_001515645.1 Sinocyclocheilus grahami
CACACACACGCTCACACACACACGCTCACACACACACGCACACACACACACGCTCACACACACACGCTCACACACACACGCTCACACACACTCACACACACACACTGAACCGGTCCTGTAAAGTGCAGTTAAGAAAACAAAAACGCTGGTGTGAGCAGAATCATAAAGGAACTAAAAACATGGCGTTACGCAGAAGCCCTTGCAGATCAGGCCATTAAAGGGAGGTTTGGGACGCGGAGAGATTTGGAAAAGCTGTTTCTGACACACATCCGTGATTGAATCGAAGCTGCTGTCGTGAACATGGAGGACGCTCTGAAGGCAGCGTGTGACACAAACCAACACAATCAGGACGTTTGTGCTGGTGAGTCTCCCTTTATAAAAGCTCAAGAAGAAGTGCTATAAACACAGAAACAGATGCATTATGGGAAACTAAACCACTGGAGACACTAGAGGAACTTCAAGAGTCCTTACACACACACACACACACACACACACACTCGTGCACACACTCACACACGCTCACACTCACACACACACACACACACTCATGCACACACTCGCACAATCGTGCACACTCGCACACACACACACACACTCGTGCACACACTCACACACGCTCACACTCACACACACACACACACACACTCATGCACACACTCGCACAATCGTGCACACTCGCACACACACACACACTCGCACACAGATTGTCTCAGGACTGTCACACATTCACCGGCGGGGCGTAACAGAACAGCAGCACTGCAAGGACA
This sequence comes from Sinocyclocheilus grahami, assembly GCF_001515645.1. Lineage (NCBI taxonomy): Eukaryota > Metazoa > Chordata > Actinopteri > Cypriniformes > Cyprinidae > Sinocyclocheilus > Sinocyclocheilus grahami. The sequence goes on from NW_015506577.1 coordinate 149,620, forward strand.
TGATGATGAAGATGAAGAGTCTTCTTTATAGCTTATAAATACAGTATCTACACAGTATATGGTACAAAAATAATTGACCTTTTGTGTGCACTGAGATTTAAAAAAAGTGAAAAATGGTTCCAAGGTCTTGTAAAAAACGGTCAGGCACGAGAAGTGGTCCGTGATTGTGAGCCGTGCGGCGGCGGGATGCTTTCGCTCGACTGGTTCGGATCGCATCACTTCCCGCCCGTTTCCTAAAGCGCCGCTGAAGTTCGTCACGCACAGAGGAGGCCGCATCCGTGACGTCTCCAATACAAAAATAGTAGAAAAATACGAGTACCATCTTGTTTGGCGGCTCATTGAGTTTCAGGTCACAGTGTGCTGCTGCTCCGAGCCTGCAGGGGGCGACGGGCGTCTCCATCTATTTGGCATGAACACGTTTGATTCTAAACTCCTGGATTAAGGCAACGCATCACGTCTGTGTGGCTTTAATAAAATCTTCTCTTAAAAAAAAAAATTTACAAATTAATTTTAATACAAAGCTCTATGGCATAACCAATAAACACTGTATAGAAAATATATAAATATGTTTTTTTTCTTTTAAATGTACAGAGAGCCGCCAGACCCCAGACAGACGCCCACGTGTCAGAGTCATCACGCCATCAGATATGTACTCGGATGCTGTGGGCGGGGCTTACGCAGCAGTGGGCGGGGCTTACACTGCAAAAAAATGTTTGTCTTGTTTTCTAGTATAAACATCTACAAATTCTTGAATCGAGATTAAATTACTTTACAAGTAATGTGGCTTAAGATATTCAGTCTTGTTTTCTGAAAAAAGTATTAAATTTAGTTTTCACTTAAAACAATCAAAAATATCAAGAAAAATTATCTTGTTTGGCCAATTATAGATAATTTTCTTACCCCATTGGCAGATATTTTGATAATTTTTTTTAGAAAACCAGACTTAATATCTTAAGTCATTTAATTTGTCAAGTAAATGCATCTTGATTCAAGAAGAACTAGAAAAGAAGACAAAACTACTAAGAAAATCATTATGTACAGTGTACGCAGCGGTGGGTGGGGCTCAGGATGAGTCAATGTAGGAGATATGTACTCGGATGCTGTGGGCGGGGCTTACGCAGCAGTGGGCGGGGCTTACACTGCAAAAAAATGTTTGTCTTGTTTTCTAGTATAAACATCTACAAATTCTTGAATCGAGATTAAATTACTTTACAAGTAATGTGGCTTAAGATATTCAGTCTTGTTTTCTGAAAAAAGTATTAAATTTAGTTTTCACTTAAAACAATCAAAAATATCAAGAAAAATAATCTTGTTTGGCCTTTGAATTATAGATAATTATAGATAATTTTCTTACCCCATTGGCAGATATTTTGATAATTTTTTTTAGAAAACCAGACTTAATATCTTAAGTCATTTAATTTGTCAAGTAAATGCATCTTGATTCAAGAAGAACTAGAAAAGAAGACAAAACTACTAAGAAAATCATTATGTACAGTGTACGCAGCGGTGGGTGGGGCTCAGGATGAGTCAATGTAGGGCGGGGCTTACAGTGGGGTGGGTGGAGCTTTGTGCGGCTGTGGGCGGGGCTCAGGGTGACTCCGTGCAGGGCTTACGCTGCGGTAGGCGGGGCTTGTGTGGCTCAGGGAGAGTCCTTGCAGGGCGGGGCTTACGCTGCTGTAGGCGGCGCTTCTGCGGCGGGCGGGGCTCAGGATGAGTCCGTGCAGGGCGGGGCTTACACAGCAGTGGGCAGGGCTCAGGACGAGTCTGTGCAGGGCGGGGCTTACACTGTGGTAGGCGGGGCTTGTGAGGCGGTGGGCGGGGCTCAGGATGAGTCCGTGCAGGGCGAGGGCGGCGGCGGGTACAGGTGGTGCGAGTAGCTGCGCTCGGTGAAGGGCGACGGCGGGCAGCTCTCACAGTTCTCCTCTGCAGACAGGTACTGGCTGCGTGGGGTGGGCGGTGGTGGCAGCGGCTCCGAGTCGTAGTTCAGGTCGCTGGTGTAGCCCTTGGCGGCGGCGCTGGATGCGTGCGGAGCCCTTCGGGCTGGAGGCGGCGCTTCTGCGGCGGGCGGGGCTCAGGATGAGTCCGTGCAGGGCGGGGCTTACACAGCCTGTGGGCAGGGCTCAAGACAAGTCTGTGCAGGGCGGGGCTTACGCTGTGGTAGGCAGGGCTTGTGAGGCGGTGGGCGGGGCTCAGGATGAGTCCGTGCAGGGCGGGGCTTACACAGCAGTGGGCAGGGCTCAGGACGAGTCTGTGCAGGGCGGGGCTTACACTGTGGTAGGCGGGGCTTGTGAGGCGGTGGGCGGGGCTCAGGATGAGTCCGTGCAGGGCGGGGCTTACACAGCAGTGGGCAGGGCTCAGGACGAGTCTGTGCAGGGCGGGGCTTACACTGTGGTAGGCGGGGCTTGTGAGGCGGTGGGCGGGGCTCAGGATGAGTCCGTGCAGGGCGAGGGCGGCGGCGGGTACAGGTGGTGCGAGTAGCTGCGCTCGGTGAAGGGCGACGGCGGGCAGCTCTCACAGTTCTCCTCTGCAGACAGGTACTGGCTGCGTGGGGTGGGCGGTGGTGGCAGCGGCTCCGAGTCGTAGTTCAGGTCGCTGGTGTAGCCCTTGGCGGCGGCGCTGGATGCGTGCGGAGCCCTTCGGCCCGGCGTGTAGTCGCTGTCGCACACGTCTGTGCTGCAGGGCGTCGTCGGAGGGGCGAAGTGACGGTAACTGTACGGCCTGTAGCTGCAAAACACTCCCAGTCAGACACTGAATCATAAACACTAGCAGGACATTCACCTGACGCGTGTCCGTCCGTTACCTGTACGATCGGTGCGTCGACGGGCTGTTCGACGAGTAACCGAACTCCATCGTATACTGCGACCTCACTGTGGCGGGAGACGGAGGGGGATTCAGGATCTGGAATCATAGCAGAGAAAAGTCTCATTACAAAAGATGCTGACATTTACAACCACAGAATTAAAAATAAAATTTAATACAATTATAATAAATAATCCAGGGTTTCTGCAGGATTTTTATGCTCAAATTGAATACTTTTTTTTTTTTAAAGACCTGCACAAATAAAATTAATACCATATGAGCGGGGTGGGGCAATGTCTATAGTAACATATTAAACTCTAACATGACTGATTTAGATTTCAGAAACAATTTTTCACGAAAACAAAAAGTTTTATAATATGATACACTTCACATTTTAGCCTTGAAAGCATTTTAGAAAGTGGGTGAGTCAAAAGTATTATTTATTATATTAATTTAAACAATTATCAATATTATATTAATCAAATAACATTTTACTGTTTAGATTTGTATAATGCATTATCTTCTAATCGATCCACCGGTTCACATTTACAGCTCTGCGTGTAGAAACATGGGCTGATTTTCACATTGGTCTGAACAAAAACAAACTGCACATTCATTCTCTGCCAGCAAGAGGCGCTTCTGCAACGGCAGAAATATAACCGTTTTAAGACCTCAAGACTCTTTAAGGACCCGCAGGAACCCTGTAATCTAAAATAAAACAATAAATATAATAATAAACTGAATATTTATTTCACATATACATACTGTATGAACTGAAGTTAGTTTATGTACTAATGTCTCAATAAATAAGAATCAAAGGTCTATCAATAATGCTGCAAGCAGATCGTCGCGCTGATACTAGTAAAATCTATATTCATAATGTGTTAAATAATATTTTTCATCTTTCCTTCCTATGACAGGCGACCCAGAGACAATTTACATCAAATTAAATGCCAAACACAGTACACTGTGTAACCAAAATACCAATAATATCCAGTTTTAATTATACCTTTTTTATTTTTATAAACAAGCCTGAAATGCACAGGGCTCTTATTTTGAAATGTGGGTTTTCATTGCTTCTATTGTCATCATTTTTAAGTCGCTTTGGATAAAAGTGTCTGCTAAATCACTAAATGTAAACGTACTGCTTTACTACTTCCAGCTGCTCATTTCAACAGGAAGATCATGAAATGTGCATCTTATAAAAACATTTGAATATAAACAAAGTAAACATTGTCATAATTCATCAACAGCAGATCGTTAGCGATCATCTATTGGCTAAGATTTGTATTATACCATTCAACACAGAATTTATGGGCGACTGACCGGAGGGAAGTATGAACCCTTGGTGCTGGAGGAGCTGCTGGACGAGGCTCCGGTCACATGTGCTCGATCATACGGAGGACCGCTGCTGCCTCCCATGATGCTCAGCGAGCCGATGACCGACTTCCCACGAGACATGCCTGAGAGAGAGAGACACACGTCAGCACTCTGCAACAAATGATTCTGACTTCCTATTTTTGTCTTGTTTTCTAGTAGAAATATCTAAACATTCTTGAATCAACATGCCAAGTTTAATGACTTGAGATATTATGTCTTGTTTTCTGAAAAAAACATTTAAATACAATTTTTGTTAGTTTTTGCTTAAAACAAGTGAAAATATCTGCCAATGGTGTAAGAAAAATAATCTTAATTTAAAGGCTAAACAAGATGATTTTTCTTGCCCCGTTGGCAGATATTTGTGCTTGTTTTAAAGTTTTCGCCGCTAGAGGTCACATTTACAAAACGAAGGCAAAGCTTGATGACGCTGTAAAGAAGAGAGGAATGATGGGAGATGTCGTTTATGTAATTCACGAATCATGTTCACGGATGAGGTAATTATAATTTTTTTATTGCCTGTACCTTCCACAGTTATTCAAACAGCGAATAAATTATACAGAGAAAGCGAGCAAAGAACATATGTGACCCTGGAGCACAAAACCAGTCATAAGGGTCAATTTTGTGAAATTGAGATTTATACATCTGAATAAATGCTTTCCATTGATGTATGGTTTGTTAGGATCGGACAATATTTGAAAATCTGGAATCTGAGGGTGCAAAAAAATCTAAATATTGAGAAAATCATCTTTAAAGTTGTTCAGATGAAGTTCTTAGCAATGCATATTACTAATCAAACATTAAGTTTTGATATATTTACGGTAGGAGATTTACTAAATATCTTCATGGAACATGATCTTTACTTAATATCCTAATGATTTTTGGCATAAAAGAGAAATCTATAATTGTGACCCATACAATGTATTGTTGGCTATTGCTACAAATATCCCCCAGCGACTTAACACTGCTTTTGTGCTGCAGGGACACATATAAACTGTCAAAGGACATGACTGACAGTCTTCAGCACTCTCAAAAACACTTCAATCAGTAAAGCTGTCTATACACGGTTTGATGAATGAATCTCTTGCATCATACGTACATCTGCGCTTTGTTGTTTATGACGAGAGAATTCGCGAGCGAGCAGAGCGAGCGCGTACACTGAACAAAACTCACCTGGTGAGGATGAGGACTCATCTGGACACCTGATTGGCCACTGCGTTCATAAACTCAACAGACTCGCATGTGATTGGTTATAATGTGCAACACTGTAAAAAGATCTAAATTTAATGCTGCAGTCAACACTTTCATGTCATTCGCGACAGCCATTATGGATTTAGTTTAGTTTAGTTTCTATGAACCGAGGATAGTGCGGATATTACGTCATTGAAAGACTAGGGAGGAACAGGGACGAGTCATTATCTAAAATACGAGTTTCTCTGGATTTACCAATCCTTGGGATAACCCAAGTACATAACTGCATGAAATATATCACACTGCACAAGTGGCTTTTGGATATTTTATAACAAATATCTTACATATCGTGCCTTTAAGCAAAAATGAACTAAATTGTGATACTTTTTTCAGAAAACAATAATATCTTCAGTCATTTTACTTGCAAAACAAATGCATCTTGATTCAAGAATGTTTAGATATTAAGACACAGATGTTCCTGTCACCTGGCAGCGAGCCGCTCAGAGAGCCGGGGTGAGGCACGTATCCCAGAGGCACCGGCGGCGGCCCGTGCACCACGAAGTCATTGGTCATGGTCTCGCCGTCGTCCTTCATCTGAGGACACAGCACACGCTGGCACACGAAATACACAGCGCCCACCACGAACAGCAGCATCAGCACACCCACGATAGAGCCGATGGTGTTCGTGGGAGGAAAGGACGGCTCTTCAGTCGCGTCTGAGGAAGAAAACAGAGCGTCTCTTACCTGCTGCTTTAAGGACTGATGAAGCTCCGTTTAACACCTTTTCAAGAGCTATTTATTTACATTTTCTGCACTTGAAGACAACACAATACTTCAGAATGTTCTCTGAATATAAATCTCAAATTTTGAATAGCCTTGCAAACAAACACTAGAACACTGCAGAAAATGTTGTTTTCTAGTATAAATATCTAAGAGTTATTGAATCAAGACGCATTTATTTTACAAGTAAAATTACTTAAGATATTATCTCTTGTTTTCTGAAAAAAAGAATCTAAATGTTGTTAGTTTTTCCTTAAAGCAAGCAAAAATATCTGCTGACGGGGCAAGAACAATAATCTTGTCCAGTAAATGCATCTTGATTCAAGAATGTTTATATTTATACTAGAAAACAAGACAGAAATACTAAGAAAATCATTTTTGCAGTGAATATGGAAATCACAGTAACACGCTACTTCAAGCACGTATGTATAATGCATTACAACAGTAGTTTTAATGCATTAATTATGTCTTGTAATGCTCCTAATAATGCACTGTAGAATCTCATGAATAACGGTCACTAGAGTTAATACATTATAACAGTTCATTGTTACACTATGCATTTTAAATTCTGTTATAATTATTTACGACAAGATACAATGTATTACAAAGCACATTATGAATAATTATAATGCATTATACCCCTTAATAACCCTTTATAATGCGTTATACATAAAAGCTTTAAGTAAAGTGTTATTTAAGACTATCTGCTCTGATTTAAGACCTTTCAAGGCCTTCATTTATGGAAGTGTGAATTAAGAAGCTCTGAGACACATACAGCAGCCGATCTCGTCCGAGTTGTCTGTGCAGTCCGTGTTGTGGTCACACTTCTTGTGCCGCCCGATGCACTGGCCATTGGCGCAGGTGAACTGATCCATGGGACAGAGAACTGCAGAGACAGACAGGAAGTGTGGGTGAATCAGGCAGGAAGTTGCTCTCAGACCGCGAGGATCGGCTGGCGATGGTTACCTTCACATTTGTTCTCATCGGACCGGTCCTGGCAGTTGATTTCTCCGTTGCAGCGCAGAGAAAAGTCCACGCACTGCTTGCTGTCGCACTGGAACTCCTCATCGGAGCAGACGGGACAGTCTCGCTCGTCGCTGCTGTCGTCACACTCAGCGAAGCCGTCGCAGCGCCAGGCCTGCGGGATACAGTCCACCTCGCCGGACACACAGGAGAACTGCTCCGGAGAACACGTGGGCGGCTCTGAGGACGACAACAGCCAGCGGTTAATGATGGACATATGAGAGCCTGCATCACAAAACCAGTCATGATGTGCGAGCAGCCGCCGTTATCAGACGTGCAGGGGTGTTTATCTGCAGACACACACACACACACACACATCAACACACGCCCCACAGACGCTCTGCTACCACTGGGAAAATACATCCATGCATCACGAATCGAGAAAATAATCATTCATAAGATTCGAAAAGGTTAAAGCGAATCACAAGGGAGTTCACAGTGGGCTGTTTACATTCATCTGGCATCATAAAAGCATTCTTCATGAGCGTTTGAGTGTGCGGATAAAAACTAGAGTAGAGCGCCATCTGCTGTTAAAATATAAGCTCAGAATCCATCCACAAATCGGTTCTGCATCGTTTTATCTTCGCTCTACCCATGATTAGTGACTGAACGGATCGTAGCTGATCCGTTCGAATCAAGCCCCACGGTTCGGCACGCATGTGATCCGCAGAATAATTGCAAAATGTAAACAGTGAAAGTTTATTATTTGTACAAAAGGAACTCATTCATATCTCTTTCACTAATTGCCTTTGAACAGATGCATGTGCACCGATCTCAACAATCACTCTGGTAAAAGCAGTCGGTTATGTCTTTAGTGAACAGCTGAGAAAGAAATCGGATGCGTCTCATTATATTGGATCTGTGCATCAGCTCTTAAAGGGGCAGCAGCCTATAAATTATACAGTGAATACCATGCAGTGTTATGTTACACTTAATTATTACATTTCTGTACCTATTCTATTTGGTATTACTTAAAAAATAAAAGCATCAGCACTTGAGTACTTAATTTAATGCTTCTCATTATTAAGTGGCTTAATCTTGCTGATCCGAAATCCGATCCGTGGTTCAGAAACCGTGATATGATCCGAACCGTGAGATTTGTGATCGGTTGAACCCCTTCCCATGATGCTCAGCGAGACGCTTACTGTACTCCTCCATGCGCAGCTCGTGGACGGCGTGGATGTCGCTCAGAGAGGCGATGCGCGCCTGGATCTTGGTGCGTCCCTCGCGCGTGATCTTATCGATGCGCTCGATCATCTGCTGCTGCCGGTCGATCCAGTACAGGAAGTTCCCAAACACCGTCAGACCCACCGGCTGCAGGATGTTGGAGTCCTCGATCACGATGCGATTGGCTCCTGGAGGACAGCAAGAGAATTATTTATTCATTTATTCAGTTTGTACCGCCAGCATCAAGGCTATTTTCAGGGCGATCTCTGAATAAAGTACACAAGGTATACAGTTAACAAAAGGTTACATTTCAGATGCACACTAGACAAAAATTCTAAAATACATTCAGGTGATACATTTTTAAATAAACCAGTTAGACACAGCTCTGAATAAACACAGTACAATCCAATAAAATATGTTTGAGAGAAAGAGAAAGGCTTAGGAAATCTGCTTGCATTAGATCTTGGATGTCTTTACATCTTTTCTATGCTTAAATTCTAGTAAAACTCTTAGACCTTTATATACTTTGTATAAACGTGCTTTAAAAGCATTTGACAAGAAACCCAACAGATATCCTCATTGTTTGATTATGAGTACGTACTTTTTTTTTTTTTTACTTTTGACAATTTAGTTGTGTTCTACAATTGTTGTTTAATGTACAAAATTGTTAATAATCTTGCAGCTTCACCCTTGAAAGAGTTTGTTTCTTCTTATACTGAAAATATAAGACAAACGAGAGCTTTGTCAAGAGGTGACTGTGCAGCGAATATTAGTCATTTTCTGTAAGAGCTGTTAATAACTGAAATAATTGACCAACTAGATAAAAAAGTTCATCAAGAAACTTTAGGTTGGCTTGAGAAAACCTAGCCTGAAAGTAGCTGAAAATATAGATTCGATAGATGTTGATAACATGTTTCTAGCATGATTAGCATGTAAAATTTATATAATTATATATATATATAATTTTTTGGAGGGTGATATTTTGTAGTATTTAAAGGGGATATTTTGTAGAAATGTGGCTTTTAAATTATGGGGGGGGGGTTATTGTACATGGTATTATGATGGTTTTGTTACCTAATCGGCTTCGGTATTCTCCTGCCCAGTGACCGCAGATGAAATTTAGCTCTGTAGCTAATTCTGGGGCAGTTTTTTTGACTGTCCATTGTCCCGTCAAATAACGAATAAAAATAAAACAGAAGTTACTGTATTTGTGCCTCAGGTGAATACGGCTAATGTAAACCGTAATCTGGGGATATTTCAACTCCTTCATTAAACCAACGTGACAAATTTGGGAGTCCTCTTAGATACCTCCCTAAAATTTGATCAACATATTAAGACAGAAGTGAAGTCAAGGTTGTTTTTAAGTCCTTAAATGATCTGGCACCCTCCTATCTGTCTGAGATCCACAGAAAACTCTCCGTCTCAGAATCAGATCACGACTGAAGGCTAGAGGAGATCGTGCGTTTACAACAGCTGAGCCGAGGCTATGGAGCAGCCGTCCTTTAGCTGTGAACACTTCACATTCTGTCCACGAGTTTAAAACTAAACTGAGAGAAAATCCTTTTCAATGTTAGGAAATCACCCAAATCTTTTCTGGAGCGTTTACCTTCTCTTACTGCAAAATAACGGCAATGCATGCTTTGTTTTTAGATTTTATATTAATGATTAAAACAGCTAAATAGATGATCTCTGAGCTGCATGTGTTTCTCTCCCTTGTGTTATATAGTTTTGCTTTTGTAAAAGAAAAATCATGCTTGTAATGTTATGTATACAGTATGGTTTGTTTCACATATTATATCTGAAAATAAAAAGTAAAAAAAACTCAATTGAAATCTTTAAATTATTGTTGGATTTTATTGATATTATTCTTTCTCCTGGTTTTGATTTTATTTGTACAGCACTACGGTGAACTGCTGTGTTTATGAAATGAGAGGGGCGTGGTCAGGACTGAGGGGCGGGGCCAAGGAAAGCACTCATTGGACGGGGGATTTTGAAATCGATTAGGCATGCTGACAGAGAGGACTGTAGATCACATGATCAGCTGGTCAGTGCGTGACCTTTGACCCCAGGATCTCACCGGACAGGTCGCTGCTCTCGATGCGCCTCAGGTCCATGTCGACCCAGAAGAGTTTTCCCAGCTCGTTGTCGACGGCCAGAGCGACCGGCTTGCCCAGATTACTGAAGAACAGCACCTCGCGCTCCGTCCCGTCCAGAGCGGCGCGCTCGATCTTTGGAGAACGCTCCTGCAGATTGGTGAAGTACATGTACCTGCGGAGCAGACGCCAACAACTCTGTGTTACACGTTTCTCAAACAGTATGTTTGAATATGCAAATAAGGCATTATCTAAGTAAATATGCACTCATTTGCATACATTTCTCAACACTGGATAAAGTCAGGTTCAAAATGCTGGTTTGATTTGATCATATTACAGTTAAAGGTTTTCAGAGGAGATTTTGGATTTCTCTTAACATCATGAGTAAGTAAATAATGTCAACAGACAGAAAAACATTTTCACCATATTTTTAGGCAATAAATGTATAATTCAGTGTGAATGAAATATGAACAGTGCTGGGAAGGTTACTTTGAAACAGTTACAGATTACAAGTTACTCTATTTAAAATGTAGCAAGTAGTGTAACTATTTCAATTACTTTATTAATGTAACTGATTACATTTGATTACTTTTCTAATGTTTTGAAATTTAAATGAATTAAATTAAATTAAATCTGTATGTGTATGAATATTTTCAGAAGTAACTAATTTAATTACACATTTTTTCTCAGTAACTGTAACTGATTACATTTATTTTGTAATTAAATTCCGTAGCTCCGTTACATGTAACTAGTTACTCCCCAGCACTAGATCTGAGCAAGCCTTCAGAACATGAGAGGAATACAGCTGTAAAGTCTGGTGGATGTAAGAGATTCAACTCTTTAAAGGCATGGACTGGAGCTGAACTCTACAGACGCAGACTGATAAACAGCCACTCGTGTTTGAGATGTTTCCAGTGCTCTCACCCTCGCTCCGGATTGACCACGATGGCGCGGGGTTTGTCGTGTTCTCCGCGCAGCACCACGCCGACCCGTGACCCGTCGATGCGCGTGACGTTGATGACGTTGGTCACTTCGCTGGTCCAGTAGATGAAGCGGCTGTAGACGTCGATGCTGAGGTCGTAGGGCTGCAGGCCGAGGCTCGCGCCGGACACCACCGTCTCGCTCTGAGGAACAATATATATTATTATATTCACTCGCTGTTCACCAGCTGTCTGCTTGGAATAATTTCCTTCCCGACCCATCCCGCTAAACTTAGATCTCCAGAATCTCACATTTAAATTTCCACTACTAAAGAGAGAGTATGTAGTCTGCACAAACATTGTATTCGTCTTGTGAAGATACTATTCGTTTTATATTTTGCGGTCAACACAATACGAAAAAGTGTCGCAGAGGAAAAAATTAAATACAAAAAATGTAGGTTGTACAAAAATTCTAGTCTTTTTGAGTGAAAAAAGCATTATGCCAAAAAAAGATTGATTGCTGTTTTTTGTAGGCCGGTCATTTTTGATCCATTTTTTTATTTCTTGGTTAAATATTAGAGCATGCTAGTGTGAAAAACAGTGCAATTTTTCATATTTTATTTAATATTGACAATTATACACAAATAATGCTTTTTTTCACTCAAAAGCTGAAGTACGTAAACTCAGATTAATGAGGCCTACAAAAAATGTGTTTTTATGAATAAACACAAAACCAGTCCTAATTAGAAGAAAACAAGTTGGCAGAAATTGATACCAATATTAGGTGATAATATAGCATAACAAGAGATTCATAAGCTATTTTTTGTAGGCCGGTTGAATAAACAAAAAAAATGTTTTAGGTAAATGAACAATTTTTGCGGTGGCAGTAGTTATACCCTGTGCATTTCCACATGTTCCTCGTAAACACAGCTGTTTGTCTTCAGTGAGCGTAAACAGATGAGACCGAAAACAAGCGTGTGACAGTGTTTTAGATTCGCGTGGGTTCGTGTTAAAGAGACAGCAACCGAATAAACATGCTGCCTGTCATTCATGCTAATCAAAGAA
>NW_015506577.1:162460-167044 GCF_001515645.1 Sinocyclocheilus grahami
GAATAAAAATATATGTTTTTCTGTTTTTACTTTATTGGAATCGAAACTAGGAATTGTTAAGAATCAGAACTGATCAATTTCAATCGATACCCAACCCTAGTTACCGACCGCTGCAGGGTTTTATTGGGAAATGTAATCCTGCGTCGCAAGAAATCTGGGCCTGTATTCACAAAACATCTCAAAGCAGCTCGTAACTCGCCGATTTAGGAGACGATCTTAAAAATAATGGGCGTGTCAGTCCTAAGTGTAGGACTCCTAAATGTTTGCTCTAAGAGTGTTTCACAAAGCGTTTCAAACTAGCTCCTAAATCTGTGAAAGGTTAGGAGCCGTGAAGAGGAGTCCTCAGCCACAAACTCTCCTAAAATAGCTGTTTCCGGCAATCTGCCTCAGAACAGAAACATCTTAGAAACGTCTGACGATAATGAGCTTTTAGAAAGATATCGCCTTTGGTTTGGGAGGTTATCCTAACTCCAGATTCTGCTTTGATTATATCCTTGTCTTCATTAAGCAGCTGCTGAAGAAGTAAAAGCTGTTTTACGTTTGCATGTCTTACTATCAGCCATGATTATTCTGCTCCGTTTATTAAAACATCCACATCCACTAATTATGAGGAGCACACACGTAAGAGGCTGACAATTAACTGAACACACACTTGTTTAATTAGTGACACTTAGCCTGCATTTTCAAATCTGAAGAGTTCATTTGCAGAAACGGATAACTCATGTTTTTTCATTGTGCATTCCAATTAATCTCAATCAAACTGCAGTTGGGTTATTTTGATTAAAGTTAAAAAAACAACAACTAAAAAAATACATCTAACTAACACAATAAAAACATGATGACATAATAAAAAACATGACTTTTGACTTATTTGAATGTGGCAATTAACATTTTTATTTTTAAACCTTTATGGCAACATAATATCAAGCTCTACAATATGTCCATGAATAAATCTCTGACAGACCATCAGCCAATCACTGTGTGCATAGTTAATAAGCGTGATGACATCACCCATAGCAACGAGGTAAACCCCGCCCCCTTACTCTGAGCTCAAGACTTCTCTCTATTCCTTAGTACAGGTTAGTCTCCGCAGCTCTGTGAATAGGTGTGAAGAGAAAACTGTCAGCTAAAAGCTTTTTCTGCCATTGAGGAGAACTCTCAGTGGTAAGATGAAGCGTTTAGTGAACTCGGGCTCAGGTCTCACCTGGTTCCCGTCCTCCTGCGCGCGGCGGATGGCGTTCTGCTTGGAGTCGATCCAGTACAGCTGGCGGTCGAGCGGGTCGTAGTCGATGGCGCGCACGTTTCTGAGGCTGTGGATGGGCAGCATGATGTCGGGGCTCTGCAGCTCGTCGATGACCATGCGGTTGATGGCTGTCTTCTGACTGCAAAAGAGATGTGCGCGGTCACACACACACACACACACACACACACACACACACACACACACACACACACACACAGACAATTAACCTTTCATCATCAAACAGTGAGCGTCCGCTTCCAGTTCACTCCTGAACCCCCTCACGTGTGTTTCTGACCCACAGTGCAGTGCCAGATTAAACTCAGCTGTTGAAATGGACACTGGTTCACTTCATCAGAACCCAAAAATAAACAAACAATGGTGATAATCTACGCTCACCGTGTGCTGTCGTCAGTGTTATTTTGGTATCAGTATTATACTATTACAAATTTTGTTAATATTTTTAATTAGATTTCATATTTTGTTTTTACTTTAAAATTGAAAATTTTACCAATTATATTCGGTTTTAATTAGGGCTGCAACAAACAATTATTTTGATAATCGATTAATCTAAGGATTATTAGACCGATTAATCGTCGATCATTTCACTGATTAATCAGTAGACTTTGATTATTCAGCTTTTGCAATGTTAAAATATTGAGTAATACATATTCTAATACATAAATAAAGATAATCACTTCAGCTTTTGAAAATCATAATTATTATATGATTAATTTATAGAAATAAATATATTTGTCTGAGAAACTCTCTTATTCACCATTTAATTAGCTATATGAAACATTATTCTGCCTAACATCTCCTTTTGTAAGTCTTTTATATGGATAAGAAACAAAATAAAGGTAAGTGATAAGACGCTTTATTTTTGGATAAACGATTTTATTCACAACAATCTCTAAAAATACTTTATAGGGTTGTTATAATAATCCTGAGCTAGATCAAGCTTCGATCTCTGCAAACCAAACCATCAGTTTAATGAAATAATATATTTTGCCACTAATAAACAGATGTATCGCTAGCTAGCTCCACGCGGGAGAGCTGCTTTATAACAGAAAATAAAGCTGTGATTCTAGCTGAAAGCGACACCGACTCTGGTTTTTCATGTTTAAGGCTGTCTGCTGCATAAAGTATTATATAAATAAACGCAGAGCTCGTGCAAACATCACAGCGCTGTAATCAGATGCTTTCTTAACTGCTGCTTTCTCACCGCTGTCAGCTTTTCTTGTTTATTTGGTTATTGAGAGGAAAGCGCGCAGCGTATATTTACACATTCATCCAAACGCTGTTTTGATTAGAGTATATATTTTTTGTTTGTTTGTTTTTTAAAATATGTATACCTGTGTTTGTGTATGTATGTAAGTGGTGTCTAGTTGCCAGAGGAACTTCCACATGAACGGAAAAAAGTTTAACTAACTAATTAATTATTATGAATTAGTTTTAGTTAGTTATTTTAGTACTTCAAGTGAAACTAAATGAAAAAAGTTTCTTTGGCAAGTAGCTAATGTTAATTTTTGTGACTTGAAATAACTTTTATTTTACAGCATGAATGCGTGGTCTAAGTGAATAGTAAACAGCTGCTGAGATTCGCAGCGTGGAGGTTCGGACCCGGAAACGACTAAACGAGCGCATTATTGTGGCATGTGTGATGTGAACCCGCCCCTTGATCACATGACCACTACTGCTCTAGTGTGAGGGAGTTTACAGTCACTGTCACACAAACACACGGCCTGCAGGATTATAAAGCCTGTTTTTACTCCGTCAAATGCAGAGCGAGACGCTCCGGACTCATACGGCCTTCAGGTTTCCAGCATCTGCAGCTTGGCTGCAGCTCGTCCACCCCAACAGCTTTAAAAAGAAAATCTCGAACAACGGCTCGCATCTCCAGGACGGCCCCCGGCAGCTCTTTCTGCGAGTAATCACGTTTGAGACCCGCCAAACCAAGCCGAGCGGTAAGCAAATGCACACGGCGCAACGTGACGAGGCGAAACACCATCATGTGCTGAAGAAAAGGTTTTGAACCACAAACTCAAAAAATCCTTGGAAAATCTGGATCCCAAACCTAACAGGAACCAGACACGCTCACAGACATGCATGTGTGTGAGTGAGTGTGTGTGTGTGTGTGAGAGAGTGAGTGAGAGTGTTTGTGAGTGTGTCAGAGTGTGTGTGTGTGTGAGTGTGTGTGTGTGTGTGTGAGAGAGAGAGAGAGAGAGTGAGTGAGTGTGTGTGAGCTCACCACTGCAGGTCTTGTTGTCGTAGTTGAGTGAGTAATGCGCGGGGCAGCCGCACACGAAGCTGCTGACAGGAACAGCCAGACACAGGTGCGAGCAGTGGCCGTTGGTGGAGGCGCAGGCGTTCCAGCCGCTCTGTCTGGACGAGTGGAACACCAGGATGTCCATGACGTAGTCCAGGTGGCCCTGTATGACGGTGCGGTTCTGCCCGCTGGTCTTGTTGGCCCGTTCGATGCTGCGCTGGCTCCAGTCGGTCCAGTAGATGTAGTCCTGGTACTGCGTGAGTCCGAACGGATGCGGCAGATCGTCAGCGATCACCTCACGCTCCAGACCTGAACATCACAACAACATCAGGATCAGCTTTATTCACCAGGTCTGCGCAGACACAAGGAATTAATTGTGGTTTTTCAAGGTGCTCTTGGTACATACATGTATACATATATATCCGACATGAGAACAGAAAACATTTAAATAATAATAATAATAATAATGTGTATGAATCTGGAACAGAAGATTTATGTACAGATTTGTGCATTATTTACTCTATATACAGCTGTATAAATAAAAAGATATGCATATGTATTTACATAGCACTCATCACAACTGACACAAATATATGAAATAATATAGTTTATATTTTATATAAATCTATATTTATAAAAATGTATTATATATATAATATTTATTTTTTATTTTACTTTTGTTCATAACCTATGTAACAAACAAGTAAATAAAACCCTAACCTCGATTATATATAATGTGAATATCACATATAAAATGAATTAACTACACTAGTTAACATGAACTAATAAATTCTTTGAAGTATTTTTTTATTGTTAATCTCAGATAATTTCAATATTCACTAATACATTAAAATCAAAAGTTGTACCTGTTAATATTATTTAATAGACCTGAGCTCACATGAACTAACAATGAACAGTTTAATTTAATTCAATTATATTATTAATTAATTTAATTACCATTGTGTATGAAATGTGCTATATAAATAAATTTGCCTTGCCTTAAAAATAATACATTTTTATTTAATACACCCTTTTTATTTTAAAATATAATAGTATTATCACACTTTATTTTGTT
>NW_015506577.1:167274-168419 GCF_001515645.1 Sinocyclocheilus grahami
TTTAAAAAAAACTACTAAATAAATAAGTGCAATAATATTATCACTATTATTAATACTTTTTGTAATAGTTATATTTGATGGGTCACACTATGTGCAGTGTGGGGCCCAAACCAACTCTCCAGGTGCTCTTATGAGAACCAGGCTGAAGCGCTTATGTGCACCCCTGCCCACACATGTATTTCCACACTGTATATCTGCTGCAGAGACAGTCGTCGCTGATATTGACCCAGCATGTTGGAGGACTCGATCAGCGTGGTGTCCAGGTCCGTCCAGTACAGCCGCCGCTCGGTGTAGTCGATGGTCAGTCCGTTCGCCCGGCCCACGTTCGGCACCAGAGTGATGCGTCCAGAACCGTCCATGGCCGAGCGGTCGATCTTCGGCCGTCCACCCCACTCTGTCCAGTACATGAAGCTGAGAGGAAGACAAGCAGACCGTGTCACATGACCACAGCGGCCGGGACCGCGTCCTGAGCAAGCGTGCCGCTCGAGTCCTGAAGAATGAAGCCAAAGCGTCTCGATCGCCCCCAGCTGATAAACCCTCTGACCCTGAGGTAGTTCTTATCATGCCAATTTATGTTGAAGTGTTCATTTTTTCTAACAAGTTTGCTTTTAACTAGTTATTTGATGCTATAAAAACAGGGTGTGGTGTCATGATTGTGCTGCTACTGGGTCTGCGGGACTTTGATAACGAGGCTCCATCTCAAGAGCGCTAGCACAGACTCTGGCTCTGACGCAAGATGACCGCGGCCATACTGAGATGCTTTGGCTTCACTTTTCTATAGAGGACGGAAGTGGAGACGCGTCGTCTAGGGGTGTGTGATATATATCGTCTGCGATAATAATGTAGTAGTTGTTTTAACGATGTGCGATTTGACATTATCGAGTATTTTGCTAAAAGCATTCTACACACCTACAGAGCGCATGCATACATTACGTGAAGATTAGTGCTTCTGGTTTGGCCATAAGACCCACATTTTCCCCATGGTCATCAAGCCACAACCCACTTTATGATATATATATATAGAATTTGTTAAAAAATAAATAAATAAATCATACTTTCATGCGAATCCTTCCCAGCTAACACACGAAGTAGCAGTGTATCAGTTATGTGATTTATTGGTACTTTACTTTTATTTCACACGTTGC
>NW_015506577.1:170475-170978 GCF_001515645.1 Sinocyclocheilus grahami
AAATCTTGCAGCATAATCTTGGTTAAAACAACCAGATTTAATGCACTTTCAGTTGAATTTCTACCCTACACTGCTCAATCACATGCACACTGCTTAGTGCAGGGCACACCCCCAACATTATAATTGTAATTATATATGATTTTCAAAAGCTTAAGTGACTACCTTTATTTATAGAATTTGTAATTCAATATTGTAACTATTTGCAAAAGCTGAATAATCCGTCTACTGATTAACCAGCGAAATAATCGACGATTAGTCGATTAATCTTTCCAATAGCCTAATTGTTAGATTAACTGATTATCAAAATAATAGTTTGTTGCAGCCCTACTCTAGAAATCATCATTCTGTCATCATTTGTCATTCAAACCCTTATTCTGTGGAGCATAAAGATATTTTGAAGAACGCTGGTGACCAAACAGTTTTGGCTCCCATTGACTTCCATTATATAGACAAAAATACAATGGAAGTCAATGGGAAGCGAAACGGATGAGTTCTTTAAAGCA
>NW_015506577.1:170988-175303 GCF_001515645.1 Sinocyclocheilus grahami
GTGTGAGAGTGAGTGTGTGTGTGTGAGAGAGAGTGAGTGAGTGAGCGAGCGAGTGAATGAGTGTGTGTGAGAGTGTGTGTGTGAGAGTGAGAGTGTGTGTGTGTGCGTCAGTGTGTGTATGTGAGAGTGAGTGTGTGCGTGTGTGTGAGCGTGTGCGTGAGTGAGCGTGTGTGTGTGTGTGTGTGAGAGAGTGAGTGTGTGTGTGTGTGTGTGTTCACCCTAAAGTCATTCAAACATAAAGATATTTTGAACAACACTGATGATCAGAGAGTTTCCCATTGACTTTCATTATATGGACAAAAAATTCAATGGAAGTCAATGGGAAGCGAAACGGATGAGTTCTTTAAAGCATCTTCTTTTACAGAAGAAAGCAGCTGGTGCAGGTTTGAGTGACTCGAGGGAGGAAATGACATCACAGCTGCTCACCGAAGGTCTGGTGGACGTATGTGGCCTTGATTCCCATGAGGTCGGGCAGCTGGTCGACGATCACCTCGCGCTCCAGGCTGTGTTTGTGCACGCGCTCGATGCTGCGCCGCTGCCAGTCCGTCCAGTAGATGTAGTCGCCCAGCAGCGCGAAACCGAAGATGTGCGGCAGGTTATCATTCACCAACCCCCGCCGGCCCGATCCGTCCATCTGCATCACCTGCAGAACACCAGAAACACACCTGAGCAATCCTAACATCGTGTCCTAACTACATGCAACACCACAAGATTCCAGCGACAAGCGGTTTGTGCGTCCACACCAGAAGCGACACAACAGAATCTATCATAACTATATGTATAAAGCATAGTTCTCTCTCTCCTGTGGGACGTTCAGTAAAGCTTTGTGTTGGCAACAGTAACCGAGAGGGGCGGAGCTTAGAAAAGGGTCATTTATAACATCTCTGCAAACAGAAGAGAACATCAATTGAATAAACAGGAAATGCTGTGAAGCTTGTGCTCAACCCTGTATCCATGGAAACGGTGACCGTGGTTACTAATGACGCCAGTAACTCTGAATTTTAATCAGAGTGGCTTTAATTCAGCAGATTAATGAATACAGCTCACCTTTAACCAGCTAACTCTTCTTTAACTACAGCACAACTTGAGAGTGAGAGTGTGTGTGTGTGTGTGTCAGCTGACCGCAAACAATCATTCACATATGCGCACATAAACCCAAGCCCTACACCTAAACCTAACCCTCACACCAAACTACAGGCACTCTTACATTCTCTAAACACTCAAAACACACATTCTGTATGAGCACACACACTCACACGTGTAAATGTGCCAAATTACCATCCAGCATGACTGGAGCAGCAGCAGTCAGACACACAGCAGCACATGAACATCTGAAGACGGGACACACACTGAGCACCTGAGACTGAACATGAAGAGGCGCTGAAGTGCTAGAACAACATCCTGCAGTGAGACGCAAGAGTGTGTTTACATCCACAGCGCTGTCTGCACTCCAGACCTCAGGAACACTACACTCACTTCCTGCCGCTCCCAACTCTCTCACACACTCACACACACACAGGTTTGTTTTTATGGTTTATGGGGACTCTCCATAGGTGTAATGGTTTTTATACTGTACAGACCGTATATTCTATTGCCCTACACCAACCCTACCCCTAAACCTACCCCTCACAGGAGACTTTCTGCATTTTTAGATTTTCAAAAAAACTCGTTCTGAATTATTTATAAGCCTTTTGAATTATGGGGACACTGAAAATGTCCTCATAAATCACCTTCTCGTTGTAATACCTATGTCATACCCATGTTATTATACAAATTTGTGTCCTCATAAACCACATAAACATGCACACACACACACACTCTCACACTCTCACACACACACTCTCACCCCAGTCCGGACTCCAGGATGTGAACCTGTGCGGTCAGTCACATGACCATGTTGGCTGTAGCTCTGGGTCACTGCAGCGCTGAAGTCAAGTTTCCATCTTGGGTGTTTGGGCCTCAGTCGCGAGTCTGCGCTGGTTTGACCGGAGACCGCAGTGCGATGTGGCTTTCAGATTCTGGGTCTATTCTAAACAGAGCGACCGCAGCTGGAGTGCAGGCCACAATCGGAACCAGATGTGGGCAGAAACCACAGAGCCGACCGTCCTCCTCCCGATGGGACAGAGCGCTGATTGGCCGAACGAGACAGCAGCGTCACATCCGTACGGAGCTCAGGGAGTCTCACGTTCCAGACCGATCTACACTTTCACAGAAAACGCTCATGTTTCTGATCATCAGATCACACGAACGCACTGAAACGACCCATGAAATGACTCGTGCAGTTCTTTCACTGAATCTGCAGGTCTGAGTGGCACATACTGAAGTGTTCAACAGGCTTCAGCTTCTTCAAGTGGATTTAGAGGAGCATCTGAGAGCCGTACGGGAACTAAACAACACGCATGATGGAGAAACCAAACCAACACAACACTGAAAATAGTGTCATTATTTACTCATGTCACTCATGATTTGTAAAAGCCACTGCTTTCCATTAGAGCTGTGTATCACCAGCAAAGTCACGATGCGATACGTATCACGATACAGATGCCACGATACGATACATATCACGATACAGATGCCGCGATACGATATGTATCACGGTACAGACGATACGATACGCATCACGGTACAGATGCCCCGATGCGATACGTATCACGGTACAGATGCCACGATGCGATACGTATCAGGATACAGATGCCACGATGCGATACGTATCACGATACAGATGCCACGATACGATACATATCACGATACAGATGCCGCGATACGATATGTATCACGGTACAGACGATACGATACGCATCACGGTACAGATGCCCCGATGCGATACGTATCACGGTACAGATGCCACGATGCGATACGTATCACGGTACAGATGCCACGATGCGATACGTATCAGGATACAGATGCCACGATACGATACGTATCACGGTACAGATGCCACGATACGATACGTATCACGATACAGATGCCACGATGCGATACGTATCACGATACAGATGCCACGATACGATACGTATCACGATACAGATGCTACTATACGATAAATATCACGATACATATGCCACGATACGATACAGGACTGCACTGAATTTCACCTCAGAATAATTTAGTAAAACAGCAGTTTATTAAACACGGCATACTATAGTGCCGTTTCTAACTATTGGCAGAGCAGCAGCTGAGCTCTGCATTATGAAGGGCCTCCATATGACTGCTCATGGGTGCAGATGTACCCTTCACACCCTTTTATGTTTGTATTAACTTATCTAAGTACAAGTATTTTGTGTGAGCAAACCTGCTGTAGGACCTGCCACACCATGCAGGTGGTGTCTCGTGAGCCAGAGATGAGGTAGATACCACAGAGATCCAAAGCCAGGCATGTGACCACATCTATATCCCACAAAAAAGCACATTATTTAGCCATCAGGACATTTGTTCATAATCAAATGCATTATATAATCAGCAATTTGCACCACACATCTTCTGAGAAGTTGAAATCAAGAGAGAGCTGTCAAATTTCTAAGGCCGCTAAATTATCAACATGGTCAAAACTCTGCTGAAAACTTGTTGCACACAATCTACTACATGCTTTCTGCCCTTTATACTTTTAAGAAAGCAAAATACATTTTAGTATAACTCTACATTACTCTAATATTTACAGCTTTTTATTAAGTAAACTTTACACTGTTAGCAATATTTCAAGATGAACACTTACTGGATTGAAGGAACGTTGGTTTACTTGATTTTATGCACAGTTTTTTTTTTTTTTTTTTAGAAACCTCGTACTTTTCTGCTCAATTTTAAACGTTGTTCTTGTATTCAAATTAAGCGCGGTCCACTGCTGCACACGTGCCACAATATCTATACAGGGCCAGCTGCAGCGATACCCGTATCTCTGTGACAATACATCGTCGTATCGAACACAGCACTGCTTTCCATACAATATAACCAGCAGAAGTTAATGCAGCTCAGGATATTTTAATGGCAAGAGCTATTGTACATTTCTTACCAGCTACACAGGATTTATATCAATAGAATAAAATAAAACTGAACAAAAAATATAAAATTAACCGATTAAAAGTACAAGATGTTTTAAATTTACATATGATAGTCTAAAATGTTTTCTGGAAGGATCTTATTATAGATCTTAGATTATTCACATACACATTCCTATTCCTAATCAGTTCTTCTCCAGAGTTCATTAGGACGGACACACACACACACACACTCTTTCTCTCTCTCTCTCTCTCTCTCACACACACACACACACACTCTCTCTCGCTCACACACACACACACACTCTTTCTCTCTCTCTCTC
>NW_015506577.1:175390-175866 GCF_001515645.1 Sinocyclocheilus grahami
CACTCTCTCCCCCACCCTCCCCCTCTCTCCCACACACCCACCCACTCTCTCTCACACACACACACACTCTCTCTCTCGCTCACACACACTCTCTCTCTCGCTCACACACACTCTCTCTCACACACACACACTCTCTCTCGCTCACACACTCTCTCTCTCACACACACACACACAGTCTTTCTCTCTCTCTCGCTCACACACACTCTCTCTCACACACACACACTCTCTCTCTCTCACACACACACACACACTCTTTCTCTCTCTCTCTCTCTCTCTCACACACACACACACACACACACTCTCTCGCTCACACACACACACACTCTTTCTCTCTCTCTCTCTCTCTCTCACACACACACACACACACACACTCTCTCGCTCACACACACACACACTCTTTCTCTCTCTCTCGCTCACACACACACACACACACACTCGTTCTCTCTCTCTCGCTCTCACACACACACACACATTCT
>NW_015506577.1:176438-183938 GCF_001515645.1 Sinocyclocheilus grahami
CACTCACTCTCTCTCGCTCACACACACACTCACTCTCTCTCTCACGCTCACACACACTCACTCTCTCTCTCTCGCTCACACACACACACTCACTCACTCTCTCTCGCTCACACACACACTCACTCACTCACTCTCTCTCGCTCACACACACACACACAGCTGGTTCTCTGTGTGTGTGTGTTGATGGTCTTGTTTCTGTCAGACTCCCAGTGCGTGCCGTTAGTGTGAGCTCTCAGCGTGAAGCAGTGCTGCTGCTGGCTGGAGATAAACACACACAGCCTGTATCTGTCAGGATTATCAGCAGTTTTTCGCTCCTGTGGACCCGCGCTAATGAGACACGCTGAAGCACCAGAGGCTAAAAACATGAGTAAGAGGAGACGCGTGGGACGACGACTGACAGCACGAGAACACGTGACATTTATCATGATTTATCACGTCACAACTGGTGAAAACAATGAAATAGTGAAAACTGATGAGGAGTTTAAAGGGGTCATGTTTGCCTTGATATTTTGGCATATAAGAGGTCTTTATACCATTAAAACATCCTGCAAATTTCATAGCTTAAAACCTCCTCCTCATTATAAACAAAGCATTTATTTAATCAAGCTCCAAACACGGCCCGTTTTGGATCCG
Organism: Sinocyclocheilus grahami; assembly: GCF_001515645.1. NCBI lineage: Eukaryota > Metazoa > Chordata > Actinopteri > Cypriniformes > Cyprinidae > Sinocyclocheilus > Sinocyclocheilus grahami. The sequence continues at coordinate 177,072 of NW_015506577.1, forward strand.
AGGGGCAAGATGACGTCACCTAGCCCCAGTCATTTGCATAAACACGCCTCCAGAGCAAGACATTGACCAATAGTCATCATCTCACCATAGGCGTTCTTCATCTCTCTTCTGACAGTTCGGGAGAGAGGGGGCGGGGTTTTACCTGCGAATGCTGACACGATGGCTGGATTGCGTTTACATTACACTGAGATCTGATCACAATGCATCCTCGACTACCTCTGGACCAGGACACGCTGACTGGATAACATTCCGATCAGAAGCGTGTTTACACTTGACTTTTTAATGTGTATGTGGACAACATCCGGATACAGAACGCATGTTAATGCCAAGTGTAAACGCAGCCAAAGGCATGGAGAGTCACAAAGAAGCGGTACTAGATCTGCCTGCAGCCGCATCACGAACACAAGTAAATGATTTCATAATGCTTTGTCTGGAAATGATCATGTTGTCAAAACACTCACAATAGCGAGAGGGCGTTGATACCGTTTCCTACGCAGTGACGTTAGCCAATCACAACAGCGGCTGATTACTGACGAGCCTAAAAGGACCCGCCCCTTAAAACAGGTCGTTTTAGAGAGAGGGTCAGAATGAGGGTTGAAAATAATCATTTTCCCACATATTTATGTTTTTTTGTGCAAAATACCTTTAGCAACATTATAAGTAAACCTCAAGGAATATATTGGTGTTCATCACAGCGCCAAATACTTAAATATTTAGACTTATAGGCTATTTAGTTTCAAACTTTTTTTACATTTTAATCTGGACTACATCATGCCCTAGAAATTGTTTTGGTTATTTTTTTGTTCGGTTACACTTTACATTAAGGCTCCATTAGTTAACAAACTGCCAATGAAAAATTCTTCTAAACATTCATTAATCTTAGGTCATTTCAATATTTAATAACACATTGTTAAAATCAAAAGTTGCAAGTTTGCAACGGTGTTATTTAATGAACTGAGCTAACATGAACTTAAGTTGTATTTTTTAAACAAAGATTAATAACTTCTGTGTAAATGTAGCTATTGCTCATTGATAATGTTAACGCATTAACTAAGATTAACTAATGAGATCTCATTGTAAAGTGTTACTTATTAGTCTTCATAATTCTTTTGCACTTTAATCTGTGCAAATTTTTTACTTCATACATTTTTTTGTGTAGTGCATTTGCTTATTTAAATGTTCTTTGTGCTTTCAGTCAGGTTTCAGGCCCCACCATAGCACAGAAACTGCACTTGTTAAAATTACAAATGACTTGCTTCTTGCGTCAGACTAAGGCTGTGTCTCATTGCTAGTTTTACTTGATCTTAGTGCTGCATTCGATACTATAGATCATGACATACTCATAGATCGATTACAAAACTATACAGGTATCCAAGGGCAGGCTTTAAGATGGTTTAGATCCTACCTGTCCGATCGCTACCACCTTGTTCATTTAAATGGGGTCATCTCAATTATCACCAGTAAAATATGGAGTGCCACAAGGATCTGTCCTAGGTCCTCTGCTATTTTCGATATACATGTTGCCCCTTGGTAATATTATTAGAAAATACGGGATTAGTTTCCACTGTTATGCCGGCTCTTTCAGAAAGGCAATTTGAAAACAAAATACGAAGCGCTTACTTTGCATTGTTTGCAGTAAATATGAACATGGATTGACACGAATATTTAGTAATTACTAGGGATGGGATTTTGTGGCCGATACCGATTTTAACAAACAACTATTGGCTGATACCGATATTGGTCAATTGCATAAAGCAGGGCTTAAAAATGAGAGAGAAAAAAAAGATTGTTAACCCCGAACAGAATTGGTATTTGAAAGTTTCTGTTCCTGCGTTTCTCTGTGAAACTGGTTTGAGTAGAAAACATACTGGTTAATAACAATTTTAAACTTTTTCTTTGCCAATAATAATAATAATAATAATAAAAATACAGCATTTAATTTACTCAAAAAGAAAACAAATCATGAATAGAGCATGGATAAAAAAATGCTACTCCTAAGCGTTAATTAAAGATCGTTATCGGTGAGCATATCGGCAGATACTGCTTTCTGTGATCGGCCTCAAATCCTGATCGGAGCACTCTTTGGCGCAGACATCGTATTTTTACCATTACAGGCTGGTTGCTTTCACACACTGCAGCCACACAACTGTGTTCAAACACATTACAAAAGTGATTTTTGCATAATAGGTTCCCTTTAAATAGTGAAAACTGATGAGGAGTTTAACATCTCGTATTCCCACAGACGTATTCTAGTGGAAAGTGACTAGGTATTGTTGCTTGTGTGCATGATCGTGACGGATACGGAGGTCTGACCTCGATGACGTCAGTCTTGGCGTCTCCCCAGTAGATCTTCCTCTCGCTGTAGTCGAGCGCCAGTCCGTTGGGCCAGCCCAGAGACGTGTTGACCAGCACCAGCCGCTCCGTGCCGTCCAGAGCCGCCCGCTCGATCTTCGGCACTTCACCCCAGTCTGTCCAGTACATGTACCTGCGGCGACACGGGACACACGCTTCAGCACACGCTGAACACGGAGCTCCAGCAGCCTCTGACGACACCAGAGCACGCTTATCATTTCAGAAACTCTTGTGTTTCAACAGTGCTCTGATCGGTTTCTGGCCATCGGATTGGATCGAACCTTGAAAATGGGTTGTTCAAAGAAAAAAATGGTTTTGAAATCAGGTTCGATCATATAATCCAGTCTAGTTTTTGATCCGGATCAAACGTTTTAGTAGGACTGGGATTCCTTTGATCCCAGCAGACGGAAGGATTCAGGGTGGATTTAAAAAACAAAGTGATTTTAAACGACTTCAAAATTGGTCAAATAATACAACACTTGTAACATGCTGCATACATATTTATATTTAACCTTTACAAACCAAAGGCCAGCAGTTAATTTCTGCATTTGAATGTTTTAAATCGTATGTAAATTTCCCTTCCTTCTAACAAAGTAAAGCTTTCTATTCTATTTCTATTCTGTTCTTTAAAAGAGTTAAAACAACCAAACAAAAACATTAAGTGGAGCAAAAACAACACAGAATTTGCCACATTTTGGACGGATACATCAAAAGTAGGTCAGTACAGTTCAATCTAAACATGATATGGACGAGTGTCTGAAGATTAAGCTGCAAAAATACCATTTAAATATGAACACTATATGTTATGTGCGTCTCTGTGTGAAAGAATGTTTAGTTTACTGCACAAATACTGAGCCTCAGCCGTCTCAATATATGAGCACATAATCTCTAGAACTGCTCTGAGAGAGTCACTTCATGAGCACTTCACCGATTCTTTTGAGAAAAACTATCATCATATCATATATATAATCAGGAACCCTTCAAAATAAAAGTTCGGTTTAACTTGAAGAAACCGTGACCACAGAATTTGCCACATTTTGGACGGATACATCAAAAGTAGGTCAGTACAGTTCAATCTAAACATGATATGGACGAGTGTCTGAAGATTAAGCTGCAAAAATACCATTTAAATATGAACACTATATGTTATGTGCGTCTCTGTGTGAAAGAATGTTTAGTTTACTGCACAAATACTGAGCCTCAGCCGTCTCAATATATGAGCACATAATCTCTAGAACTGCTCTGAGAGAGTCACTTCATGAGCACTTCACCGATTCTTTTGAGAAAAACTATCATCATATCATATATAATCAGGAACCCTTCAAAATAAAAGTTCGGTTTAACTTGAAGAAACCGTGACAGATATCGTACTTAATGTAATGAGAGTACTACTGCGAATAATACAATTATTATTAAAGCATTATTTTTAAAGGAATATTTGCCAGAAAAATGTGTTGTGCATTAAATAATAATAATAACATAAAATAAAATATTTATTTTAAATGAAATCAATTAATTATTGATGCTTTTCATTATTAATATTTAATGAAACCATTTAAATGGAATCGTGAAAATTAGTGGAAAACAGAATTAGGTAAAAATAGAACTGAATTTAATTTCATATGGCCTTAATGTAATTTGTTAAACTTCCTGTTTAATATTGTAAATTTCATGATTTCAATTATTTAGAATAGACATGCTTTTTGATTAATAAAATAATTTAATTTAATTATTAAATAATAACTTAAATAATTTAACCATTAAAACAGCGCCTACAAATATGACAATGGAAAATACGGAATCCAGAAAAATAAAAACGGAAAAAGCGGAATTTGGGCCCCATATGACTGACTGCATTATTTTCCAAATGCTCCGTGAACTACTGATTGAACTGAACTAGCGCAGTAAACGGGACGAGGCCGTCGGATCGACAGGAAAACAGAGCAGAAACTCGTTCAAACGGAAGGAATGAAGCAAACGAAGTCTCACCCGGCGGCGGGGTCCAGCACGATGGCCCTCGGCTCGTCCAGCTCCTCCGAGATCAGGATCTTCCTCATGCTTCCGTTCAGCCGCGTCACCTCGATCCGGTCCGTGCCGGTGTCGGTCCAGTACAGGTTCCGTGCGATCCAGTCCACGGCGATCCCGTCCGGATGATTCACCTGCGAGGTCACCACGAACTGAGCCTCGCTCCCGTCCAGGCGGGACCTGCGGATGGCCTGCACCTCGTCGTCCGTCCAGTAGATGTGTCCCTCCACCGGGTCGAAGTCGATGGCGATGGCGTGCCGGATGTCGTCGGTCTGCAGCACGATGTCGGTAAAGTCTGGCGTGTCCAGAGAGATCCGCCGCAGGTCTGTGCGCCGCGCCAGAAGCAGCAGCTGAGTGGCACCTGGACAGGGTCAGGGGTCAGAGGTCACAACACAGACGGTCTTCGTACGAGAGACTGGAGTGAATATGCTCAGACCAAACCAGTGTACATTATGCACTTCTGCTGAACACTAAAGAAGAGTTATTAAAAAACGCTGAAAGCACATTGATTTTCACTGTACGGACAAAACAAAACAACAACAACAGACATTCAGTGCGTTACAGAAGACAATCAGTCATTAACTAATCATATCATCATACTCCTCTCAGCTGATAAATCATATACATCAAGACAGCTGTTTTGTACAAGATTTACAACTTTTTTGAAATGCTACGTTTAAATATGCAAATGAGGCATTATTTAATTAAATATGCATATGCACATACATTTCCAGAGCAGAAATCTGAACACCGGTTCAATATTCTTGTCTGATGTTGTGGTCATATTAGACAAAGGTTTTTCCAGAGTTTTTCCATAAATCAGAAAACAAACACATTTTCACCACGTTTTTAGGAATAAAATATTTTATAAATCAGTGTAAATGATATATGAACAAAGCTTCAGAATATAGATAGATATAAAACTGTAAACACACACACTCATACATACACACACACACACACACACACTCATACATACATACACACACACACACTCATACACACACACACACACACACACTCTCACACATACATACATGGATTTAAAAAACAAAGTGATTTTAAACGACTTCAAAATTGGTCAAATAATACAACACTTGTAACATGCTGCATACATATTTATATTTAACCTTTACAAACCAAAGGCCAGCAGTTAATTTCTGCATTTGAATGTTTTAAATCGTATGTAAATTTCCCTTCCTTCTAACAAAGTAAAGCTTTCTATTCTATTTCTATTCTGTTCTTTAAAAGAGTTAAAACAACCAAACAAAAACATTAAGTGGAGCAAAAACAACACAGAATTTGCCACATTTTGGACGGATACATCAAAAGTAGGTCAGTACAGTTCAATCTAAACATGATATGGACGAGTGTCTGAAGATTAAGCTGCAAAAATACCATTTAAATATGAACACTATATGTTATGTGCGTCTCTGTGTGAAAGAATGTTTAGTTTACTGCACAAATACTGAGCCTCAGCCGTCTCAATATATGAGCACATAATCTCTAGAACTGCTCTGAGAGAGTCACTTCATGAGCACTTCACCGATTCTTTTGAGAAAAACTATCATCATATCATATATAATCAGGAACCCTTCAAAATAAAAGTTCGGTTTAACTTGAAGAAACCGTGACCGATATCGTACTTAATGTAATGAGAGTACTACTGCGAATAATACAATTATTATTAAAGCATTATTTTTAAAGGAATATTTGCCAGAAAAATGTGTTGTGCATTAAATAATAATAATAACATAAAATAAAATATTTATTTTAAATGAAATCAATTAATTATTGATGCTTTTCATTATTAATATTTAATGAAACCATTTAAATGGAATCGTGAAAATTAGTGGAAAACAGAATTAGGTAAAAATAGAACTGAATTTAATTTCATATGGCCTTAATGTAATTTGTTAAACTTCCTGTTTAATATTGTAAATTTCATGATTTCAATTATTTAGAATAGACATGCTTTTTGATTAATAAAATAATTTAATTTAATTATTAAATAATAACTTAAATAATTTAACCATTAAAACAGCGCCTACAAATATGACAATGGAAAATACGGAATCCAGAAAAATAAAAACGGAAAAAGCGGAATTTGGGCCCCATATGACTGACTGCATTATTTTCCAAATGCTCCGTGAACTACTGATTGAACTGAACTAGCGCAGTAAACGGGACGAGGCCGTCGGATCGACAGGAAAACAGAGCAGAAACTCGTTCAAACGGAAGGAATGAAGCAAACGAAGTCTCACCCGGCGGCGGGGTCCAGCACGATGGCCCTCGGCTCGTCCAGCTCCTCCGAGATCAGGATCTTCCTCATGCTTCCGTTCAGCCGCGTCACCTCGATCCGGTCCGTGCCGGTGTCGGTCCAGTACAGGTTCCGTGCGATCCAGTCCACGGCGATCCCGTCCGGATGATTCACCTGCGAGGTCACCACGAACTGAGCCTCGCTCCCGTCCAGGCGGGACCTGCGGATGG
>NW_015506577.1:189218-191147 GCF_001515645.1 Sinocyclocheilus grahami
GGGGACTCTCCATAGGCGTAATGGTTTTTATACTGTACAGACCGTATATTCTATTGCCCTACACCAACCCTACCCCTAAACCTACCCCTCACAGGAGACTTTCTGCTATTTCAGATTTTCAATACACTCCATTCTGTGTGATTTATAAGCGTTTTGAAAAGTGGGGACATGGGGTAATGTCCTGAAAAGTCACCTTCTCCTTGTAATACCTGTCATACCTTTGTTATTATACACATTTATGTCCTCATTTGTCACAAAACACACACACCCACACACACACACACACACACACACACAGAATGAATGCCCCCGCTGCTGCTCGTGCTGCTCAATACTAGGCCACTGAACAGAGAAATTATCTCCCATCAGGCCGTGCTGCTGGCGTCCAGAGGGGGGAGGAAGCAAACAAAAGGCCTTACAAACGAGTCTCTTTCAGTCAAACACATTCAGATAGTGAAGCACGGTGTGAACCGCAGCCTGCCATCATCATCATCAGAGAGAGACAGCGGTCATGTGACCCAGAAACACGGATCACACGCAGAACCACGTTACCATAGCAACCAGCAGACGGTAACCCTGCGACGTCAACCGAGAGCAAATTAATGTGAGCCGGCAGAAGCTGGTAACCAGCACACACACACACACACACACACACACACACACAGGTCAACATACTGCAGATGCAGATAAGAAAATCAAGCAAACAATGGTTTATATTTAAACGTTTGGCAGACACAATCATTCATAGCGACTCACACTGCATTCAATCTATACATCTGTTTGATCGGTTCATGTATTCACTGGGAACCAAACCCATGTCCTTCCACCATCCTGAGCTACAGCTGAGCTTCACACACACACTCTCTGATTTTACAGAAATGTTTGTTAGATTATTACATAATCATCCCAAGACCTCCTCATTCACACACCTGCACTATAAAAACCCATAACCTTCAGTATCACGATTCCTGTAATCATGTGAAGGTTTGACTATTTAAAACGGTCTTCACTTACAGTGAAACCTGTTGAGTCACTAGAGCTCATGAATCACATTTAAATCTGGTGTTTTACACAGGTTTCTCTCAGGGTTGGATTAGGAGTCAGAGGTCAGGTTAGAACACAGAAAATAGCATTAACCTGACAGAAAAACAGTGAAAGCCTATGTGTGTGTGTCTATATATATGTGTGTGTGTGTGTGTGTGTGTGTGTGTGTGAGAGTGACTATATATGTGTGTGTGCGTGTGTACACGTGTAAATGTGTGTGTGTGTGTGTGTGTGTGAGAGTGTTTGTGTGAGTGTTTGTGTCTGTATATGCGTGCGTGTGTGTGTCTGTATATGCGTGCGTGCGTGTGTGTGTCTGTATATGCGTGCGTGCGTGTGTACACGTGTATATGTGTGTGTGAGTATGTGTGTGTGAGTGTGTTTGTGTCTGTATATGCGTGTGTGTGTGAGAGTGAGTGAGAGAGTGTGCGCATGTGTCTGTATATGTGTGCGTGCGTGTGTGTGTCTGTATATGCGTGCGTGCGTGTGTGTGTGTGAGAGAGTGTGCGTGTGTGTGTGTGTGAGAGAGAGTGAGTGAGTGTGTCTGTATATGCGTGCGTGTGTGTGTGTCTCACCGTTTCTGCAGGTCTTGTTGTCGTCCAGTAACTGGACACCGGTCGGACAGGCGCACTGGTAATAAGGTTTGACCGGAGACAGCAGACATAGATGAGAACATCCTCCGTTCTTCAGCGCACAGGGACTCGTCACCTCTGTCACACACACACACACACACACACACACACACATCAGACGACGAAAACAGCATGAGAACATGACGACGTGTAAGCGTGTCCAACAGACTTGATTCACAGATAACAGTAAGGGTGTTTCACTGATCAAACCCTCTAAGACTCTCTCTCTCTCTCTCTCTCTCTCTAACACACACAC
>NW_015506577.1:193276-200376 GCF_001515645.1 Sinocyclocheilus grahami
CACACACACACACACACACACACACACACACACAGGTCAACATACTGCAGATGCAGATAAGAAAATCAAGCAAACAATGGTTTATATTTAAACGTTTGGCAGACACAATCATTCATAGCGACTCACACTGCATTCAATCTATACATCTGTTTGATCGGTTCATGTATTCACTGGGAACCAAACCCATGTCCTTCCACCATCCTGAGCTACAGCTGAGCTTCACACACACACTCTCTGATTTTACAGAAATGTTTGTTAGATTATTACATAATCATCCCAAGACCTCCTCATTCACACACCTGCACTATAAAAACCCATAACCTTCAGTATCACGATTCCTGTAATCATGTGAAGGTTTGACTATTTAAAACGGTCTTCACTTACAGTGAAACCTGTTGAGTCACTAGAGCTCATGAATCACATTTAAATCTGGTGTTTTACACAGGTTTCTCTCAGGGTTGGATTAGGAGTCAGAGGTCAGGTTAGAACACAGAAAATAGCATTAACCTGACAGAAAAACAGTGAAAGCCTATGTGTGTGTGTCTATATATATGTGTGTGTGTGTGTGTGTGTGTGAGAGTGACTATATATGTGTGTGTGCGTGTGTACACGTGTAAATGTGTGTGTGTGTGTGTGTGTGAGAGAGTGTCTGTGTGAGTGTTTGTGTCTGTATATGCGTGCGTGTGTGTGTCTGTATATGCGTGCGTGCGTGTGTCTGTATATGCGTGCGTGCGTGTGTACACGTGTATATGTGTGTGTGAGTATGTGTGTGTGAGTGTGTTTGTGTCTGTATATGCGTGTGTGTGTGAGAGTGAGTGAGAGAGTGTGCGCATGTGTCTGTATATGTGTGCGTGCGTGTGTGTGTCTGTATATGCGTGCGTGTGTGTGTGTCTCACCGTTTCTGCAGGTCTTGTTGTCGTCCAGTAACTGGACACCGGTCGGACAGGCACACTGGTAATAAGGTTTGACCGGAGACAGCAGACATAGATGAGAACATCCTCCGTTCTTCAGCGCACAGGGACTCGTCACCTCTGTCACACACACACACACACACACACACACACATCAGACGAGGAAAACAGCATGAGAACATGACGACGTGTAAGCGTGTCCAACAGACTTGATTCACAGATAACAGTAAGGGTGTTTCACTGATCAAACCCTCTAAGACTCTCTCTCTCTCTCTCTCTCTCTCTAACACACACACTCATCAACTCACACACACACACACTCTCTCTCTCTCATCAACTCACACACACACACACACACACACACACTCTCTCTCTCTCTCTCTCATCAACTCACACACACACACACAAACAGATTTTTTTTTTAAAGTTCATTTAGCAACAGGGAATTCGTAAGAACTCGGGAGGAAGGGAAAAAATAAAATTCTCCAATGCATTGCAATTCTCTCTTCAATGATTTAAAACCATTTTAAAATAAAAATACAAAAACATGATTAAATCATGAAATACAATATAAATTTTTTTAAATAATTAAAATAATCACATATTAAAAAACACAAAAATGGAAATTATAAATAATTTTAAATAAAATTGATTGGATCATGAGGTGCCTAAAGATTGAGAAACCGCAGGAAAAGCAGAGGAAGACGGTGAGAAAGATCTGCAGCGAGAGCAAGAGACGGAGGATTCTGTCAGCGCTGTGAGAAATTCTCTGCGTTCAATCGGAGGACAGAACAGACGCTCCATTGTGTGCAAGAAGCCAAACCAGGAGTCGTGTGTCATAATCATTTCTGCAGAGGCTCGAATCCAGCAGCGTTCAGGAAACTACTCTAGGAGCACTATGGGAAGAACAGGATACACACACACACACACACACACACACACACACACAAACACGTGCACACACACAAACATTCATTTCACACTCACGCGCACACACAAACACACACACACTCGCACTCTCACAGACACTCACTCACTCTCTCACACTCACGCGCGCACACAAACACACACACCCTCACACTCGCACTCTCGCAGACACTCACTCACTCTCACGCACACACCCTCACACTCGCACTCTCGCAGACACTCACTCACTCTCACGCACACACCCTCACACTCGCACTCTCGCAGACACTCACTCACTCTCACGCACACACCCTCACACTCGCACTCTCGCAGACACTCACTCACTCTCACGCACACACCCTCACACTCGCACTCTCGCAGACACTCACTCACTCTCACGCACACACCCTCACACTCGCACTCTCGCAGACACTCACTCACTCTCACGCACACACCCTCACACTCGCACTCTCGCAGACACTCACTCACTCTCACGCACACACCCTCACACTCGCACTCTCGCAGACACTCACTCACTCTCACGCACACACCCTCACACTCGCACTCTCGCAGACACTCACTCACTCTCACGCACACACCCTCACACTCGCACTCTCGCAGACACTCACTCACTCTCACGCACACACCCTCACACTCGCACTCTCGCAGACACTCACTCACTCTCACGCACACACCCTCACACTCGCACTCTCGCAGACACTCACTCACTCTCACGCACACACCCTCACACTCGCACTCTCGCAGACACTCACTCACTCTCACGCACACACCCTCACACTCGCACTCTCACAGACACTCACTCTCTCTCTCACACTCACGCGCGCACACACACTCGCACTCACAGACACTCACTCACTCTCACGCACACACACACTCACACTCATGCGTGCACACACACACACACACACTCTCTCAGACACAGAAACACTCATGCGCGCACACACACACACACTCACTCACGCGCACACACACACAAACACATTCATTTCACACTCACGCGCACACACAAACACACACACTCACAGACACTCAATCACTCTCTCACCAGACACTCACTCACTCTCTCACACTCACGCGCGCACACAAACACACACACTCACACTCGCACTCTCAGACACTCACTCACTCTCTCACACTCACGCGCGCACACACTCACGCGTGCACACACACTCGCACTCACAGACACTCACTCACTCTCACGCACACACACTCACACTCACACTCATGCGTGCACACACACACACACTCTCTCAGACACAGAAACACTCATGCGCGCACACACACACACACTCTCTCACACTCACGCGCACACACAAACACTCGCACTCTCAGACACTCACTCACTCTCACGCACACACCCTCACACTCGCACTCTCACAGACACTCACTCTCTCTCTCACACTCACGCGCACGCACTCACTCACCCACTCACTCACTCACATACATACATTCACACTCACGCGCACACACAAACACTCGCACTCTCAGACACTCACTCACTCTCACGCACACACCCTCACACTCGCACTCTCACAGACACTCACTCTCTCTCTCACACTCACGCGCACGCACTCACTCACCCACTCACTCACTCACATACATACATTCACACTCACGCGCACACACAAACTCACTCACACTCACGTGCACACACAGAAACACACACTCTCGCTCACACGCGCACACACAGAAACACTCACACACACTCACGCGCGCACAACGAAACACACTCACACACACACTCTCGCTCACACGCGCACACAGACACAGACACTCACACTCACAGATCTCTTACCCAGCGGCTGCCGCTTCTGGCTGTAGACGTGTATGTCCATGGGTGAGAAGATGTTGGTGTGGATCTCGTGGCTGTTCTCTCCCGTGTGTTTGAGGCAGGCGTGGATGGAGTGTGTGTTCCAGTCCGTCCAGAAGAGCGTGTCCTCGTATAGCGTCAGCGCGAACGGGTGCGGCAGAGAGCCCTTCACCACCACCTCCCTGAGAACACACACACACACACACACGTGAGCTGACGGACACGCACCGCACGCGGACTAGGGGTGTGCAATATATATCGTCTGCGATAATATCGTAAATTCGTAATTGTTATTTTAACAATGTGCAATTTGACATTATCGAGTAATTCGCAAAAACCAAACAAAATACCCCTACAGAGCATACGCATACATTAGAGTTTTATTAATTCTATTATTTATTCTTTTATTTATTCATTAATTAAAACGGATTTATAAATGTTTTCATTCACAATCTCACCACAGGCAGACACGCGTGTCATGTTCGTGTTTGTGTGTTCTGTCTGCGTCACTCACAGCACGTGCCTATATCAAACATTTTTTCTATCGTTATCGATGGAGTACCGTTGATAAATATCGATACCATTTTATCGCCCAGGCCTACGTTTTGTGTTTAAAATATCAAAACATTATCTATGCATTTGTAACTGCAGGTTAAAGCATTCATGTCCTGCATTAAACAGTGTGTAAACACATCTAAACGCCTCTTCAGACGCAGCTTCTGTGTGTCCTCTGCGCTGCAAAGATTCATTTTGTTGATACGGATTTCATTTGCTTGGTAATTAACAGCCCACAAATGTCGTCTTATTCTAATTGACTGATTAAAAGTAAGAATTTGACTCAAAAGATGATGCACACTTTTAGAAAAAATGACTTTATAAAATGTAAAAATAATCTGATGGCGTTACCTGCCCGAGCCGTCCAGGTTGCAGCGGTGGATGAAGCTGAACTTGGCGTCGGCCCAGTAGAGTTTCTGCAGCTCGTAGTCGAGCGTCAGGCCGTTGGGCCAGTATATCTCAGAGTCGATGAGGACCGAGCGATGCGTCCCGTCCATCCCAGCGCGCTCGATCTTCGGGACCTCACCCCAATCCGTCCAATACATGTACCTGAGAAACCAGAAACAAGCGATAGTCACAGGGCCCTATGATTTCCACGAGGCAGAAAACACAGACAGAAGCGCGGAATTTATTCATTTACTGAACAACACAGAATTTGCCACATTTTGGACGGATACATCAAAAGTAGGTCAGTACAGTTCAATCTAAACATGATATGGACGAGTGTCTGAAGATTAAGCTGCAAAAATACCATTTAAATATGAACACTATATGTTATGTGCGTCTCTGTGTGAAAGAATGTTTAGTTTACTGCACAAATACTGAGCCTCAGCCGTCTCAATATATGAGCACATAATCTCTAGAACTGCTCTGAGAGAGTCACTTCATGAGCACTTCACCGATTCTTTTGAGAAAAACTATCATCATATCATATATAATGATTACAATCAGAAACTTAAAAGGTCTTCAGAGCAACCCGTCACAATAAAAGTTTGGTTAACTGGAAGAAACTGTGACAGAAATATTACTTACTGTAATGATAATATTACTGCTAATAATTATTATTATTAAAATTATATTTAACGAATATTTACCAGAAAAAATATTTACCAGAATTTATTTAGCAGGAGAAAATGTCAATACACAACACAGTATTTCTGAAAAAGAAATAAAATAATAAATAAATTCTTTATTAAATTGATTAATTAGAGATTCTTTTGATTATTACAATTATAATGAACCCATTAAAATGGAGTATTTGGTAAAAAAATTAAAACAATTTCAGAAAAAAATAAAACATTTCATAGGGCCTTAAAAATTTAATTTTTGTTAAACCTGCAATAAATTGCTGTTAAATTGTGTAACCTTCATGATTTCAATTAATTAGACATGCCGTTTAAATACAAATTTAATTTAATCATTAAAGGGCACCTATTATTGCAAAATTCAATGTTACATGTTGAACATAAATGTGTGTTAGCAGTGTGTGCACAACCCCCCTATAATGATAAAAACACATCTTATTACAGCTATAGACGTGATTCAGTCCAGAGCAGCGAGTGATTTTCTGCTTTTATTTTATTGTTTGGCTCCATGTATTATTAACAGCGTAGTCAGCAGTATAAGTACTGTATATCATGCTGCTGTCGCTTAATACACAGATCTAATATAAACATGCGATTTCTCTCCCAGCGGTTTACCTTCACAGACACAACCAACTGTTTTTGTAACTCGTGCGTGTTTTTAATAAACTTGTGTGAAAGAGAACTGCGTTTAGTGCCATGTAACAGCCGCTTTCTGTGCGTGTGCTTCGGATGTGTGCGCTCAACAAACTGTACATCAGAAGCGTCAACTGATATGGTTTAAAACGCATGATTTCAGCACGATAAACATGATAATCAGAACAAAACAGATGTTTTTAGCAGGTCCGAGCTGTAATGGCGCAGCTCTATTCTGGAAAAGGGGGCGGGGAGCAGCAGCTCATTTGCATTTAAAGAGACAGGCCCGAAAAACAGCGTGTTTCTGCCTCCACTCAAAACAGGCATTTTCAAAATGATATAATAAATTATCTGTGGAGTATTTTGAGCTGAAACTTCACAGACACATTCTGGGGACACCAGAGACTTATATTAAATCTTGTAAAAAGGGGCATAACAGGTGCCCTTTAAGACAGAGTCTAGGAAAACTCAAACAGAATTTGGAAAAAATAAAACGGATTTCATAGGGCCCTAAAGTCAGATGAGGAGCAAAAACGCATCGCATTAAACACATTCACAGCATCTCACCGCAATCAATGCGTCACAGAGCGGCTTCATTCTGCGTCTGATCAGTGAGTTTGCTCACACACACACACACACACACACCTTCTGCGCAAACATGCATCTTGTGAAAACCATTTCAACTTTAAGACACGATGACGTCCAAAGAGTTTATCAAACTCTAAATGATGGCCTGTAACGTGAGGAGAAACACAAACACAGACGAAACCCATCAGTGAAACTCTGAAAAACAGCATGTGAACCACAACCACTGACGACCTTTGACCTTTGGCAGAACGGGTTAGGTGAGCCGCACGAGGGTCAGGGAGGTGATGTTATATTTAGGTGGAGAACCAGTTTACCCTGCAACTCAAACTACTGCACTTATAAACAAGATGTTCCACTAACCAACCCGGTTAAATCTACCATGTCACATGACTTCATGTCACATGACTGCACAATCAAACCGGCGATCGGCTCTTTGAACAGAATCAATGCCATAGTGATCATCTAACCAGCTCATTTATAATTCCTATGAGAACAATTCACAATCTGGGTGTGAGTGTGTGTGTGTGTGAGAGAGAGAGTGAGTGAGTGAGTGTGTGAGAGAGAGAGTGAGTGAGTGAGTGAGTGAGTGAG